>NW_019945171.1:19587-31218 GCF_002910315.2 Salvelinus sp. IW2-2015
CATCTATCGACAAAAAGACGTTTAACGGAAAGAAAGGATACATTGCCCAAGATCTGATGGAAGAAACAGTCACAGATAAGACTATTTAATGATGCATAAATCGCCGTTTTCTGTGAAATATTTTAAACGCATATTTCGCCTTTTGTTTGGTAGCTCCTTTGGGAACCGTATGCAACAGTAAGGATAATTTTTAGAATGTAAAGTCAGCGTTGCATTTAAGAACTAATTTGTTCTTTCGATGCCTGTCAAACCCTGATTTTTTTAGTCAAGTTTCATTGATTAGGCTTCCAATTAACTAGATCAACTCTCCGATAGATAGCAGAACATCGAGGCATTGTTCTAGCTATTTTTTGCTACTTCTATTGTAACAACGTTTTGTAGCTAATATGCACATTTTCGAACAAATGCTAGTTATATTGTAAATGATGTTTACAGAGTGTCATCGAAGATTCTAGAAGGTTAGTGAAAAAATTAATTATTTTGCGTATCTAACGTTATAGTCGCTTTGCTGGATTCATGCTCTGGCTAACGTTTGTTCATGTGGTATGCTAACTATAACGATTGTATTATGTTTCGCTGTAAAAGACGCTTAGAAATCTTGAAATATGGTCTGAAATCTAGGCAAGATACTGTGTCTTGCCATTGCTTATGTCTTTGTTCTTTTGTAGAAATGTTTATGGATGAGTAAAATTGGTCATACACGTTGCTCGCTTATTTTATTCCTAGTCGAGTTTGTGATGGTGGGTGCAATTGTAAAACCGTAGTATTCTAGCCTAAATATGCACTCTTTGGCTAACAAAAACTATCCTATAAAGCAATGATATGAGACTTCAGAGAGGTTTATCATTGGTAGTGATCATTCATTGTATGGGCCGAGATTGGTATGCTGGATAGAAATGACTGGATGAAACGATAGGTGTTGCTAATGTATACTTTTATAGTTTGAAGCGAATATTGGTTAGCTCTGGTAGCGTATGTGGCAAACGAAAATGTTTGAACGAGAAATACATCTAAATGTTGTGCTTCTGAATTTTATTCACAAGATTCTGGCTCAAACAGTGACTTCATGGCTGGTAGTCTTGGACTTGGTGAGGATCTACTTGATATTAGGGATTGCACTTATATCCTACTTGTGAACGCTATGCCTAGCTATGACACATTAGTTTTCTGTGGGGGGTGGGGGGGTGCTCCGGCCCGGGGTAGAGGCTTCGTGAAAGTTAGAGTCTGCATGTCCCTGGACAGTGTGTCATTAATGTCTGCCATGTCCTGGACAGTGTGTTATTAATGTCTGACATGTCCCTTGGCAGTGTGTCATTAACTTCTCTACCGAGAGTCAAACCCGGAATCCGGAGCACCCCCCCCCCCCACCAGTATAAAAGCTGAATTAGCAAAGCAGGCATGCTGTCACAAGTAAGATAGTAGCATGCTAAATAATCATTCAATCACCAGTCCAAAACCAGATAGAAAGATCCCTTTCTGATGAACCACGCACAATCATTTCTGATTTTTTAAAAATGATTTTACAGGGAGAGACACATAGCTAAATCTACTTAGCTACCACCGTTAGACAAAAGCACCATTTTTTCTTTGTTCACCATTTTTTCTCTCCACCAGATACTTATTCACCATTGCCAAATAAAGATATTGCTAGCCACTAAACCAAGAAATAAACCTCATCAGATGCAGATCTGATACCATATTTATTGCTATAGGGATAGTTTTTGTTAGAAAAAATGTGGCATATTGTTAGGAAATCATAGTTTACATTGCACCATCCATCACAACGTACGACTAGAAAATAAAATACAGAGAGCACGTGTATTTGACCAATTTATCATCAAAAACATTTCATAAAAATAGACAAAGGCATAGCAATGGAAAGAACACGATCTTGTGAAATTCAAGACAATATTTCAGATTTTTAAGCGTTTATACGCGAAAACAACAATAAAAGCGTTAATAGGCCATAACCCACTTGATGCACAAACGTTTGCCCGGCATGAATCCAAAGGCACGGGAGCGCGTAACGTTATTGGATAACACAAAAATAATAATGTTTTTCACTAACCTTACTCAGAATTTTCTTCCGATGACACTCCTGTAGCACATCATATATTAACATAAATATAGAGTTTGTTCGAAAATGTGATATTATTAGCCACAAAAAAACGTGGAGTAATACATGAGAATAGTAGCAAAACTGGCGTCTGAAATTGTCGGGCCAGCTACTCTTGAGAGTGATCTAGTCTATCGTAGCTAATCCATAAACTTGACAAAAAATACAGGGTGTGACATGGAATCAGAAAGACAATCTAGTTGTTAATGCAATCGCTACTTACATTTCTTAAAATATCTATCCTTACTGTGCAATACCGGGTCCGCCAAAGCGAAGCTCTACACATAACAATAATGAGCATATATGCCGCTTTAAATTTTATCAGCAGTAACAGCGGATTTATCATCATAATAAGTTCTTACTGGTGGAGCTGTTCTTGCCATTCAGAATCTTGGGCCAATGTATCCTTTTTCTGTCTAGATCGTCCTATTGGTGAAAGATGTTCCTCAGTGTCCCGTCGAAATGGCCAATAACGTGGGAAGAAGCGTGGACCCATGGATAGGCGTCATCAAATAAATGCCTCAAATCGCACTAAACGGATTAAATTTGCAATTAAACAAGGTTAAATTAACACTACTTATCGATGTTTTTAACGACCTAAACAAGTAAGAAACATGACCGGCGATATATTACTGGCAAGACAAGGCCTGGAGGAAAGGGGTCGGTTTCCGGAACGCCCTTCATGCGTTCCAGCGCAAGGATCCCAAAAGAAGCTACTTCCGGTCTTTTCTGTTTTATACAGGCGTCCTGATTGCTGCAATGACTCCATTGTCAAATTTGGTCTCACCCAACTTACTGACATTTAGAGGAATGGTGTACGGCGTGTTTGGTATTCCTCTATATGCATTCCACAGGGACATTAAAACTGACCTGGGACCAGAGGCCAAGATTTCTGAAATCTCACTCCCTGTCAGGAAAAGTGCTGTAGATAGAGTTCTGTTCCACTCAGAGACATAATTCCAACGGTTATAGAAACTAGAGAGTGTTTTCTATCCAATAATAACAATAATATGCATATTGTACGAGCAAGAATTGACTACTAGGCAGTTTAATTTGGCAATGTCAAAAAAATAAAAGTGCTAACAGCACCCCCTATTGACAAAAGGTTTAATGTCTGCATGTCCCTGGACAGTGTGTCATTAATGTCTGCATGTCCCTGGACAGTGTGTCACTAATGTCTGCATGTCCCTGGGCAGTGTGTCATTAATGTCTGCATGTCCCTGGGCAGTGTGTCACTAATGTCTGCATGTCCCTGGACAGTGTGTCATTAGGACATAATTACACTCAAGGTAAATGGAGTCATTTATTAACCTGTTTATGAATTTGATCATTAGACTACTTCACAGCAATCCACCTTATCTATCCCTTCACCACTATAATCACAGGACATTATTTTTGCCTCAGTTTCCCAGTCTTCTCTCCGAGTAGAGTCCTCTCTCTCCCCCCAGAGTCATCTCTCTCTCCCCAGTCTCTCTCTCTCTCTCTCCCAGAGTCATCTTTCTCTCCCCAGTCTCTCTTTCTCTCTCCCCAGAGTCCTCTCTCTCTCCCCAGAGTCCTCTCCCTCTCCCCAGAGTCCTCTCTCTCTCTCTCTCCCCAGAGTTCTTTCCCTCCCATGAGTCCTCTTTCTCTCCTTAGAGTCTCTTTATCTCTCCCCAGAGTCTCTATATCTCTCCCCAGAGTCTCTCTATCTCTCCCCAGAGTCCTCTTTCTCTCCCCAGAGTCTATCTATCTCTCCCCAGAGTCTTTATCTCTCCTCAGAGTCTCTCTATCTCTCCCCACTATGGTGGCCAGGGGGCCCTGTATGCTGCACGGGGGGCCCTGTATGGTGACCATCGGCCTTTATGGTGGCTGGGGGCCTTATATGGTGGACGGCGGATCCTGTATGGTGTCCAGAGTTCCCTGTATGGTGAACAGGGGCCTTGAATGGTGACCGGGGCCCCTGTATGGTGACCAGGGGCCTTGTATGGTTGCCAGGGGCCCTGTATGGTGGCCTTGTGATCCATGGTGCCTGGAGGGGGTGACAGTGTGGAATTGTGTGTAAACAGTGAAGTAGCCCTGGCCCTGCCATTGCCCTGCCATCAACTGTCTGGGGTCACTGCCTACCACAGGGCCTCAACAGGGCCTCAGATCCCTGCTTTGTTAAGCAGCCTGTTCACTTCTCCTCACATGAATCTGTTCTGCAGGGACACTGTTGTTGTTGCCTCCTGCTTTCCTTTAATCAAGACCTCCATTGTTTGTGCCAGACGAGGAGAGGGAGAGCGGGATGGAGGGAGAGAGGGAGAGAAAGGCCACCTGAAAGACTGGTCCCCTGCGATCCCCTCCACTCCCTCTCTCCCTCCATCTGGAGCTTAAGAGCTTCATTACTGTCTGATTCAACTTCTGCCAACACTAACCCTGGGGTTTAAATACCAATTTTGTATTTTGTATTTATTAGAGATCCCCATTAGCTGTTGCCAAGGCAGCAGTTACTCTTCCTGGAGTCCAAACGTATTAAAACACGTACATTACATATAAAACAAAAGATAAAACAGTACATCATATAACACTATTACACCACTGCATTTCTGCAATACATAATGTACAGTACAATACAAAACAGACAATACATAATGTACAGTACAATACAAAACAGACAATACATAATGTACAGTACAATACAAAACAGACAAACATAATGTACAGTACAATACAAAAACAGACAAATACATAATGTACAGTACAATACAAAACAGACAATACATAATGCACAGTACAATACAAAAACAGACAATACATAATGTACAGTACAATACAAAAAACAGACAATTACATAGATGTCGACAGTACAATACAAAACAGACACCTCGGTACATTTCAGCTGCCAACATTTCTTACAAACACAAGTAGTGATGAAGTCAGTCTCTCCTCCACTTTGTCACGAGAGTTGACATGCATATCATTAATGTTAGCCTCTCTGTGTTCTTTTAAAGGCCTGCTGTGCTGCCCTGTTCTGAGACAATTGTAATTTCCTAAGTTCCCTCTTTGTGTCACCTGACCACACAACTGAACAGTAGTCCAGGTGTGACAGAATCTGGGCCCTGAGGACCTGCTTGTTTGATAGTGCTGTTAAGAAGGTAGAGCAACGCTTTATTATGGACAGACTTCTCCCCATCTTAGCTACTGTTGTATCAATATGTTTTGACCATGACCGTTTACAATCCAGGGTACTCCAAGCAGTTTAGTCACCTCACTTGATCAATTCACCATTGTGAACTGAGTACACAGATACACAACTAATGCACGTATGCATGAGAATCAGACACACTCACACACTCCATGTGTTAGATCCATACACACAACACAACACATATGCAAACAAAATAAATGGCCTAACAGACAGACAACTCCACTGCCCAGCCTGCTGAGACAGGTTGGGTGCCTGAACAGTGTGTATGCTTCAACCGACCTGACTGTGTCATGTTTCCATATACAAGTGTTGGCTGCTGCTCTCCTGCTGGAGGCTGGGTATAGGGCTGTCCCAGGGCTCTACATGGGGGCATAATCCCTCATTAAGTCACCCAGGCAGCGCTGGGCGCAGATGGTAGCCTGGCACTGGGACAGGGCACCTTCTCCCTCTCTGTACCCCTGTCAGACACACATCTGTCCGTCCAGCCCAGCTCACGTGATGCTCATTGGATCACTAATATATTGGCTTTCACTGACTTTATGGAGGCTTTGCTGCAACTGGCACAGTGTGTGTGTGTGTGTGGGTGTGGTGTGTGTGTGTGTGTGTGTGGTGTTGTGTGTGTGTGTGTGTGGTGTGGTGGTGTTGGGTTGTGTGTGTGGGTGTGTGGTGTGGTGTGTGTGTGTGTGTGTGTTGTGTGTGTGTGTGTTGTCTGATGAGTTGACTGTGTTCACGTCAGTTTTTGGTATTAAACAGTGATGGGTGATTGATTGGTTGCACTGTCTAATCACTTTAGCAGTGGGAACATTTGTAAGTTTTTAACTAACCATCTGATATACAGAGCATTGTGCCTGGGCTTTCTCTAGGCTTTCATCATGAAATAATGATTCCCAATTCATCAGTGATTAATAGGAAATGGAAACGATGAAACAGTAACAGTAGCTTGTATGGTTCCTTATTATATTCCCCTGCCATCAGGACACAAGGGGAGACTGATTTCACACACGCTCTGAAGAGGTAGTCACAGCACACACAGGCACACACATATACACACACCAATTACTACATCCTCTCTCTCAAACCAGGAACAGTGGTCCCAAGCCTCTACTGGACTTACCTGTACTCTGGCTGTATGATAGATTACTGGAAAATCTCTCTCTCTCTCTACCTCTTCGCTCTACCTCTCTCTGTCTCTCTCTCTCCTACCTCTCTCTCTCCTCTCCTTTCCTCTTGCTCTCTCTCTCTTTCTCTCTACCTCTCTCTCTCTCTCCTCTCTCTCTCTCTCTCTCTCTCTACCTCTCTCTCTTGTCTCTCTCTTTCCCTCTTGCTCTCTCTCTCTTTCCTCTACCTCTCTCTCTCTCTCTTCTCTCTAACTCTCTCTCTCTCTCCTCTCTCTCTTCTACCTCTCTCTTGTTCTCTCTCTTTCCCTCTTGCTCTCTCTCTCTCTTTCTCCTCTACCTATCTCCTCTCGCTCTTGCTCTCTCTCTCTCTTTCTCTCTACCTCCTCTCACTTTCTCTCTCTCTCTACCCTCTCTCTATCTCTCTCTCTCTCTCTCTCTCGTCTTTATCTCTAGCTATTCTCTCTGTCTCGCTCTCTCTCTCATGCATCTCTCTGTCCTATCTCACCTTCTAGCTATCTTTCCTGTCTCTATCTCTACCTATCTCTCTTCTGTTCTCTCTCTCTACCTCTAGCTATCTCTCTCTGTCTCTCTCTCTACCTCTAGCTATCTTTCTCGTCTCTATCTCTACCTATCTCTCTCTGTTCTCTCTCTCTACCTCTAGCATATCTCTCTCTGTCTCTCTCTCTACCTCTAGCTACATGTATATCTCTTTCCACACTCTCACTTTTGATTCGCTTTATCTTTTCTCTCTCTCGCTTTCTTTTTCTCTCTCTCACCTTTTTCTGTCTTTTCATTTCCTGCCCTGTCACTCCCTCTCTGAAATGCCTGTAGTCGTTGTGACTGGAAGCTCTAAAGACACTTACAAGACTTCGATGGACAATCAGCAAAACTGACTCTCCTAGCCCATGAAAAAACAAACTGTAAAATACTCTTGTAAATATCTTTATCCTAGATGACACTTCAGTTTACTAATGTAATAACAAAATGTCCATGCCAGTTTTACTCTTCTCACTTTACGGAAAACTTACATTCATTTCTCCCATTTTTCATCCAGAACCTGAAGATTGTGGCTTCCATGGGGAGTAGGGTTAATAAGAGTGTGTCTATGGTACTTAGCTGTTAGAAGCCTGGCCACATGAGAGGCTGCAGTGAATGTCTGGGCTGCAGTGTGTCAGGCTCGCAGTGTGGTCTGGCTGCAGTGTGTCTTGGCTGGCAGTGTTGTCAGGCTTGGCAGGTGTGCTGTGGTCTGGCAAGTGTGGTCTGGCCTGCAGGTGTCTGGCTGGCAGTGTGTCAGGCTGCAGTGTGTCTGGCTGCAGTGTGTCTGGCTGCAGTGTGTCAGGCTGCAGTGTGTCTGGCTGAAGTGTGTCTGGCTGCAGTGTGTCTGGCTGCAGTGTGTCTGGCTGCAGTGTGTCTGGCTGCAGTGTGTCTGGCTGCAGTGTGTCTGGCTGCAGTGTCTTGTGTGTTCCTGACCCAAGGAGGCAACCTGAATTGCAATTCGTACAATAGCTTACACATTTGCAAAACATGATATGTTATGCATTCCAATTTGTTGTGGCTGCTAATGCTAATGTTATCTAAGTGGCTAATGTTAGCTAGGCTAGGGTTTAAGGTTAGGGTTAAGATTAAGGTTAGGAGTTAGATAAAAGGGTTAAGGTTATGGTTAGGGGAAGAGTTAGTTAACATGCTAAGTAGGTGCAAAGTAGCTAAAAAGTAGTAAGTAGATACGAAGTTGCTAATTAGCTAAAATACTAAAGTTTTCTGTGAACCTTTGGGTTGCTAGACGTTCATGTTATACACCAACCCATCCACCCCGACTAACCACTCCACTTTCGTTTTTGCCTTAAGTAACCTTCTGTCTTATGTAACCATACCAAAAGTAACATATCATACAAATTGGAGTTTCCCGGATTTACACTTACTATGTTACATCTAGTCTATGACACCAGGCTGATGGAGGTCACTCTGGGCTTCCTGTTGCAGCAGGCTGAGCTGAGGGCAGATTTACTCTACACCAGATGCTCAGCGATCACACATAAACTCTGTAGTTTATGTTGGACCGTATATCCACATCGCTATTTATGAGCAGGGTGTTTGTCAAGCTAAACTACTCCTAGAGGGCTCATAAAGTGGAGCGGTGTCCACATTCCACATGTTCTGTTGTCGGTGTGTTCATGCTGGGGAAGTGTATCTTGGTTGGATGCCCTCATTACCAAACAAGCACAGAAAGACATGGCTGGTTTCTCTCCACCACATGGAACCCTGATCCTACAGGACACCACAATGGAGTCACTTTGACATCCCAGCGCCCTCTTTCATCCCCTGCGTCCTCCTCTCCGTGCCTCCCTCCCGCCATCCCTTCATCCTGAAGTTCTGCTCAATGTCTCCCCAATGTGATGTCACACATAATTTGTATCCCTGTGGTAGATACAGTGAATGAGGACAGAGCTGGTTTTTCTCAGGCGGTGAGAGAGTCAGCCTCTCCATGACTCTGGCTCTGGCTCTATGTTCATAATTGGGCCATGGACGCTGGCACTGAACATGTGACCCTAGAGAATGGATCAAAAGGTCTGGACTAGTGCAGCCCTTCTCCAAGTGATACAACTTCAGATTATATAGAGTATGTACAGTTGAAGTCAGAAGTTTACATACACTTAGGTTGGAGTAATTAAAACTTGTTTTTCAACCACTCTACACATTTCTTGTCAACAAACTACAGTTTTGGTAAGTCGGATAGGACATCTACTTTGTACATGGCACGAGTAATTTTTACAACAATTGTTTACAGACAGATTATTTCACTTATAATTCACTGTATCACAATTCTAGTGGGTCAGAAGTTTACATACACTAAGTTGACTGTGCCTTTAAACAGCTTGGACAATTGCAGAAAATGTCATTATGGCTTTAGAAGCTTCTGATATGCTAATTGACGTAATTTGAGTCAATTGGAGGTGTACCCATGGATGTATTTCAAGGCCTACCTTCAAACTCAGTGTCTCTTTGCTTGACATCATGAGAAAATCAAAAGAAATCAGCCAATACCTCAGAAAAGAAATTGTAAACCTCCACAAGTCTGGTTCATCCTTGGGAGCAATTTCCAAATGCCTGAAGGTACCATGTTCACCTGTACAAACAATAGTACGCAAGTATAAACACCTTGGGACCACGCAGCCGTCATACCGCTCAGGAAGGAGACGCATTCTGTCTCCTAGAGATGAACGTACTTTGGTGCGAAAAGTGCAAATCAATCCCAGAACAACAGCAAAGGACCTTGGGAAGATGCTGGAGGAAACAGGTACAAAAGTATCTACATCCACAGTAAAATGAGTCCTATATCAACATAACCTGAAATGCCGCTCAGCAAGGAAGAAGCCACTGCTCTAAAATCGGCATAAAAAAGCCAGACTACGGTTTGCAACTGCACATAGGGACAAAGATCGTACTTTTTGGAGAAATGTCCTCTGGTCTGATCAAACAAAAATAGTTTGGCCATAATGACCATCATTATGTTTGGAGGAAAAAGGGGTAGGCTTGCAAGCTGAAGAACACCATCCCAAACATGAAACACGGGGGTGGCAGCATCATGTTGTGGGGGTGCTTTGCTGCCGGAGGGACTGGTGTACTTCACAAAATAGATGGCATCATGAGGAGGAAAATTATGTGGATATATTGAAGCAACATCTCAAGACATCAGTCAGGAAGTTAAAGCTTGGTCGCAAATGGGTCTTCCAAATGGACAATAAGCATACTTCCAAAGTTGTGGCAAAATGGCTTAAGGACAACAAAGTCAAGGTTTTAGAGTGGCCATCACAAAGCCCTGACCTCAATCCTATAGAAACTGTGTGGGCAGAACTGAAAAAGCATGTGCGAGCAAGGAGGCATACAAACCTGACCCAGTTACACCAGCTCTGTCAGGAGGAATGGGCCAAAATTCAGAAACGTTTGACCGAAGTTAAACAATTTAAAGGCAATGCTACCTTTAAATACTAATTGAGTGTATGTAAACTTCTGACCCACTGGGAATGTGATGAAAGAAATAAAAGCTGAAATAAATCATTCTCTCTTCTATTATTCTGACATTTCACATTCTTAAAATAAAGTGGTTATCCTAACTGACCTAAGACAGGGAATTTTTACTAGGATTAGATCTCAGGAATTGTGAAAAACTGAGTTTAAATGTATTTGGCTAAGGTGTATGTAAACTTCCGACTTCAACTGTATATAGAGAGTTTATAGCTGAGAAGAGGAGTCAATAATATTATCTCTCTCTCTCTCTCTCTCGCTCTCTCTCTCTCTCGCTCTCTCCCTCTCTCCCTCTTTCTCTCTCTCTCTCTCTGTTCGATGAGCAACGATTTCAGTATTCTCCTCATTGAACTGTGAGAAGTTGAACCACTCACAAACTGACTCCCAGTCCCTCAAGGACCTAGCTGAGTGACTTATGGATTTGTGCTGTATGTGTTGGCAGCCAGAAACGAGAGGCCCATATCCAAACAGAACACAGAACCTTGACCAGAGCTGAACGAAGGGATGGCAGCCGATGGCCAAATGTGGAAATATGGGCTAGTTTGGTAAGCAGTAAAAAGATACATGCCACAAACAACATTTCTCTATGCCAAACATATAAAAACTAACTATAGTGGGCAGTTCGATAGAGGAAAGAGAGGTTATAAGATTGAGACAACCTATTCCGGGACTGGCTTGGTGTGTCATTCAGTGAAGATGGCCCAAGTACTGTAAGCCCCACAATTATAGGTTAGTATAGGTTAGTATAGGTTAGTATAGGTAAGGCCCTGCTCTCTGCAAGGTACAGGGATTCCATTTCATTGCTGAAACATTTAATACTTCTGTCTGTGTTTCCTACGTATTTTCCAAGGCACAAAGGAGGGACATTTCTGTATGTTCTTCTCCTTGTGAAGGGCTTAAGTGCTGCATTCTTGAAGGGGTTTGTTGAAAAGATACAATTGCACTTTATATACCCACAACAATCACTGGACTATTGTTCCCAAAAGGCCATTCTGTTTGCTAGCTCTTGTCAGGATAAGAGATGAACAGAAGAAGAGCGATTTAATTGCAGTGAAACAGTAAACCAACATGACATACTAGAGTCTGCTGAATGTTTTGGCTTGCTCTGCCCCTCCTTTCATCTTCTGATGCTCCACCAGCAGTAACCGTTGTGATCACATCTACATGTATTTCAATGTGTGTGTGTGTGTGTGTGTGTGTGTGTGTGT
>NW_019945171.1:31243-49537 GCF_002910315.2 Salvelinus sp. IW2-2015
CCCATACTGGACCAAAACTCCATACACTGTGCCCATATAGACTCAAAAACCCCATTTTACACTGCTCTCTTGGCCCATATTTGACTCAAACACATTAACACTTGTGCCCAGGATGACATCAACTACACTCCTACACTTGCTCCACTATGACTCAACAATTCTCCAGTCACTACTGCCTGCCCATCTGGACTCAAACCCATACACTGCTGCCCATATGACTCAAACCACATACACTGCTGCCCATATGCACTCAAACACCATACATCACTGCTCTGAGTGTGTGAATAGAGCTAAGAGGAAGAGACTACATACACACCAGAGCAGATATACCCTAAGTCACTTGATTAAACCCAAACAAAACATTAACACTAAAACATGATATATTGTTGAAACTTAGCAGTATATGTTAATTACTCATGCTAATATGCTGCCTCCTTGTAAAAAAATAACATACAGGCTACTTATAAAGCACCAAATTACCTATACATCTACTCTGTTAGGGCTTGTATAATTACATTTCCCTCAGTCAATTCTGACTTCTCTGTGCTGTGGATAATATTTTATGCCCAAAGCAACTCAAACAGATTGGATTTCACTGGTGTATCGGGTAGTACACCAAGTTTTGTTTTCTCTCACTCACAGCCCTGTAACAGAAGCCCCAGGAGAAATCTAAGCCTTTACTGCCGAGCCGGGCTGGAGATGGACAGAGAAACACCAGACTGACTGACTGACTGCAGCCTTGCGAGCTGGTCTGTGGGAGCATTCTTATCGTCAGGTCTAACTGAGAGGAGAGCCGGTGGATGGATGGATAGATAGATGTAAGAGAGGGAGCGAGAGGGAAGGGAGGGAGGAGGGAGGAGGGAGGGAGGGAGGAGGGAGGAGCACCCGAGAATCATATAAGTGGTTCACCAAAGTGAATCCTTTCTCTGACAATGGAGCCAGTCATCTTCTCTCTCCTCTCTCTCTCTTTTTCCCTCTTTTCTCGTTTTTTTTTTCTCTCTCTTTCTGTCTTTTCTTTTTTTTTCTCTCTCTCTCTCTAGGCCATCCTTCTCTCGCTCTCTCTCTTGTCTTTCATAATTCTTGTTTCCAGTTCAGACAGTAGTTGCCTCACCCACCAACGCAGCTCCAACTAAAAGTCCACATACAGATCACTCTTTGCTGGGCGGCAGAAAGTGGATTATTTCCTGGTTTTCAGCATGACCGATCTGTCAAAGCTATTACTTCTGTTTCCTGCCGCGTCAGCGTCTTTTT
Organism: Salvelinus sp. IW2-2015; assembly: GCF_002910315.2. Taxonomy (NCBI): domain Eukaryota; kingdom Metazoa; phylum Chordata; class Actinopteri; order Salmoniformes; family Salmonidae; genus Salvelinus; species Salvelinus sp. IW2-2015. The sequence continues at coordinate 32,495 of NW_019945171.1, forward strand.
TTGTGACCCTCTACGTTAGGTTACACATGGATACACAACACATTGCATTGTCTTTCGAAGGGCGCAGAACCACAGTAAACCAATACACTGGTAATTCTGCTGGGGTCATATAAGCCTTCATCCTTTCTCCCCTAAATTTCACGACTATCTGTAAACCTGAACGTTATGCATTGCACACTACTCGCCCTGGCCACAGACCGCAGACTGGATGATAAACTGTTCCTAAGCGAGGCTTCTCACATTCAACTACGTGCTTTTATTTTCTATAGGTATTTCTTGAGCAAGGCCATCTTGGCACGTCTCATTTGTCATCTCAGCCATCTGACGACTGTCTGATGTAAAATTAAAAGTTCCTTCATTATAGATAAAGCTGAGGGAGCTGGACTCCCTGGGGAGAATAGGCAGAGCTTGATGACAGTCCAGAGACTCTAGACACTGAATTCCTCGACATAAAAATGTTTACACACTGAGAGATCATAGCTTGATAGTAGGAATATGTTTCGTAACCAAAAGTCTAGCCAGCTGTTTAAGCTAAGAGGCTAAGGGCGATATGAGGTGATATCTGTCATTTACATTTCTCCAGCGAACAGTTCAGGATGTAATCCTTTCTTGGTCTCACAAGTGTTAAAGGTACTTCCCTTCATTAGTACAGTCTCCCAGCCTCAAGGGACGCTTAACCTCTAGGCCCACTGAGTCAGCTAAGGGCCTAATCGATCATTCTAATATGAAACCAGCTAGACAATGGACCTGCAAGTCATTTGTAAGTCCCTGTAACTATGTAGGCCTCTTGACCGGGCTCTGGCTCAAGACCCTCTCCCATTAGGTACACATATTAGAGCACATCCACACGAATCATGGAGATCGAAAGAAATTATAAGGCAGGAGGGGAGGCGTTAGAAGAAAAAGGGAGGAGATAGAGGAGGGGGAAGGAGAAGAACGATGTGGTAATCTTTCTGTCACTCTGATTCATACATCGATGAGCTCATTATTCCTGGTGAATATGTTGTGGTCTACATAGGGTTCAGAGGAAAGCTTCAGCCTTCACGCTGCTTTCAGATTGTAAAACAGATGATTTAGACAAAAAACTTCAGAAATTGTTTCAGATTGAATAACCAAGGGCTAAAGATAGATCCCTACGTGCTACCTCAGAAAACCTACTGCTCACCAGCATTCAGAGCACTGAATGAACCTCATTCATACTGACTTATGGTTCAAGGGGAAACACCATTGTTTATTTTTGTCCTCCATCCATCCTTGACCAGCCCATGTCTGATGACAAAAAGGACAGCTGTCATAGCGGGGAACCTGTCTATAGTTAGTGTGTTGAGAGAGACGCAGGAGAAAAGAGGTCTATATGGCAGAAGAGACACTTAGGATCTGGGAGCAGGTTCAGGATAATGGTTGGTTTAAAATAACCACCGAAACCCCACGAAGCTCACACAGTCTTGACTTCGATTGACGCCTGTACCCTGTCCTCCTATATCTCTCACACAGTCTGGCTCATTCATTAAACCCTGTTACCCTGTCCTTCCCCCTTTAAATTCCCCTTTCTTCCCAACCAAAACCTAGAAAAAAGTCTGGCTTTCGATACAACCCTGGACCCACGCAGCGAGTCGTACCAGACTCGTCAGCACCAGGTCTGGCTTTGCATTAACCCGTAGTTGTAGCGTCACACGGTCTATCCTCATGCTCTCACACAGGTTCGTTATTATGAACCAGGAGCTGCTTTTCGTGCCAGAGATTGGTGAACGCCCACCTCATTGTACTTCTCACACAGATACTGCCAGTTTCATAACCCTTACCCCTCACCCATCTCTCACACATCTGTCTGCATTGCAGGACCCACCTCACCACCCCACAGCACAAAAGCCCCAACACCAACATAATAACACACAAATACAACAAACCGCTAGATAAGAAAGACAGGACTGTGTTGTGTAGAGATGAGGAGGACAGGGTACAGGGTTAATGAAAGCCAGACTGTGTGAGAGATGAGGAGGACAGGGTACAGGGTTAATGAAAGCCAGACTGTGTGAGCTCCGTGGGGTTCGGTGGTATTTTAACCAACATTATCCTGAACCTGCTCCAGATCCTAAGTGTCTCTCTGCCATATGACCTCTTTTCTCCCTGCGTCTCTCTCAACACACTACTTAGACAGGTTCCCCGCTATGACAGCTGTCCTTTCATCAAACATGGCTGGCTCAGATGGATGGAGGACAAATAAAAATGGTGTTTCTCCTTTGACCATAGTCAGAATGAATGGTTCATTCAGGCTCTGAATGCTGGGAGCAGTAGGTTTTCTGAGGCAGCCCGAGGGATCTATCTTTAGCCTTGTTCTAATCTGAAATCATCTGAAGTTTTTTTTTAAATCTCTGTTTTAATCTGAAAGCAGCTGAAGGCTGAAGCTTCTCTGAACCCATGTAGACCCACAACCATACACAGGATATGAGCTCATCGATGTATGAATCAGAGTGACAGAAAATTACCACAGTGTTCTTCTCTTCCCCTCCTCTACTCCTCCCCCTTCTTTCTTCTACGCCTCCCCTCCTGCCTTCTATCATTTCTTTCACTCCTGATCGTGTTGGAGTGCTCTAATATTGACCTAATGGGAGAGGCCTTAGGCAGGGCCCAGCGGCCCACAGTACAGGGACTACATACTGACTGCAGGTCATTGTTAGCTGTTTCATTTAGAATGATCGATTAGGCCCTTAGCTGACTCCGTGGCCAGAGGTTAAGCGTCCTGAGGCTGGGCAGACTTGACTAATGCAAAGGGAAGTACCCTTTTAACACTTGTGAGACAAGAAGGATTACATCTGAACTGTCCTGGAGAATGGTAAAGATACAGATATCCCTCATATCGCCCTTAGCCTCTAGCTTCAAACACTGGCTGACTTTGGGTTGAAACATATCCTATTCAAGCTACTCTCAGTGGTACATTTTTTACTGAGGAATATCTAGTGTCTGAGTCTCTGGGTACTGTCATCAACTCTCTATTCTCCCCAGGGAGTCCAGCTCCCCTCAGCTTTACTATAATGAGCAGCTTTTAATTTCTACACAGACAGTCAGTCAGATGGCTGAGATGCAGACAAATGAGACGTGTGCCAAGATGGCCTGTCAAGAAATACCTATAGAAAATAAAAGCACGTATGTTGAATGTGATGAAGCCCCCTCAGGAGAACATTTATATCCAGCTGCGGTCTGTGCAGGGGAGTATGTGCATGCATATACGTCAGGTTTTACAATAGTGTTGAAGATTTAGGGAAAAGGATGAAGGCGCTTATATGAGCCCAGCAGATACCAGTGTATTTGTTTACTGTGGTCCCTGCCCTCGAAAGACTGCATGTGTGTGTGTATCCATGTGTAACCTAACGTAGCAGGCGAAAAAAGACGCCTGAGCGGAGGAAACAGAAGTTAGCTTGACAATACTGTATCCCTGAAAACCGGAAATATCCACTTTCTGCCGACCCCGCAGAGAGTGATCTGTATGTGACCTGTAGTTGGAGCTGCGTTGGTGGGGAGCAACTCACTGTCTGACTGGAACAGAGATAGTGAAAGACAGAGAGAGAGAGAGAAGGATGGGCCCAGAGAGAGAGAGAGAGAGAGAGGAGGAGAGAGAGGAGAGAGAGAGAGAGAGAGAGAGAGAGAGAAATGACTGGCCCATGTCAGAGAAAGGATTCACTCTGGTGCCTTATTGATTCCCTCCCTCCCTCCCTCCCTCCCTCCCTCCCTCCCTCCCTCCCTCCCTCCCTCCCTCCCCCCTCCCCTCCTCTCTACATCTATCTATCCATCCATCCACCGCTCTCTCTCTCTCAGTTAGACCTGAGATAAGAATGCTCCCCACAGACCAGCCGCAAGGCTGCAGTCAGTCAGTCAGTCTGGTGTTTCTCTGTCCATCTCCAGCTCGGGCTCGGCAGTAAAAGGCTTAGATTTCTCCTGGGGCTTCTGTTACAGGCTGTGTGAAGAGGAAGACAAAACTTGGTGTTTACTAGATACAAGTGAAATCAAATCTGTTTGACTTGCCTTTGGGCAACAAAATATTTTCCACAGCAACAGAGAATGTCAGAATTGACTGAGGGAAATTGTATTATACAAAGCCCAACAGATAATGTATAGGTAATTTGGTGCTTTATAAGTAGCCTGTTATGTTATTTTTTTTACAAGGGAGCAGCATATTAGCATGAGTAATTAACATATACTGCTAAGTTCACAATATATCATGTTTTAGTGTTAATGTTTGATTTGGGTTTAATCAGTGACTTAGGGTATATGCTGCTCTGGTGTGTACTTAGGTCTCCTTCTCTTAGCTTATTCAACACTCAGAGCAGTGAGTTATGGTGTTTGATTCATATGGGCAGCAGTGTATGTGGTTTGAGTCATATGGGCAGCAGTGTATGGGGTTTGACATATGGGCAGCAGTGTATGGAGTTTGAGTCATATGGCAGCAGTGATGGAGTTTGAGTCATATGGCAGCAGTGTATGTGGTTTGAGTCATATGGGCAGCAGTGTATGGGTTTTGAGTCATATGGCAGCAGTGTATGGAGTTGAGTCATATGGGCAGCAGTGTATGGAGTTTGAGTCATATGGGCAGCAGTGTATGGAGTTTGAGTCATATGGCAGCAGTATATGGGGTTTGATCATATGGGCAGCAGTGTATTTGGTTTGAGTCATACGGGCAGCAGTGTATGTGGTTTGAGTCATATGGGCAGCAGTGTATGTGGTTGAGTCATACGGGCAGCAGTGTATGTGGTTTGAGTCATACGGGCAGCGGTGTATGTGGTTTGAGTCATACGGGCAGCGTGTATGTGGTTTGAGTCATACGGGCAGCGGTGATGTGGTTTGAGTCATACGGGCAGCGGGTGTATGTGGTTTGAGTCATACGGGCAGTGGTGATGTATGTTAGAGTGCCTCATACAGTATAGTTACCCTCTCTGTCAGAGTGTCTGCGTGTGGCAGCTCCTGGTGTGTGGTCAGGGACCGCAGGCCATCTGAAGCAGCTTGACAGATGTCCAACCAACATTCCCTCTGCACATCAAAGGCTTTCGGGCGTTGACACACTGCCTGCCTTTGAGTTGGCGTGTATCTGAGTCAATGAAAACCGACCAGAGAAGAGCGAGGCGAGAAAACAATGGCCTTAAACGAACCTGAATTAGGAGTTAGGAGTCCACAGCAGCTGTTTGCTCCAGCAGTGGACAGATGTAAGATCCACGTCAGGTTTATTGCACTGGGGGTGTGTGTAGTGTAGGGTAACTGGAATAGGGCTATGGTAGTTAGGTAACTGAGGATAAGATATGGTAGTGTAGGAACTGAGAATAGGGTATGTAGTGTAGGGTAACTGAGGATAGGTATGGTAGTAGTGTAGGGTAACTGAGAATAGGGTATGGTAGTGTAGGTAACTGAGGATAGGGTATGGTAGTGTAGGGTAACTGAGGATAGGGTATGGTAGTGTAGTGTAGGGAACTGAGAATAGGGTATGGTAGTGTAGGGTAACTGAGAATAGGTATGGTAGTGTAGCTGAGTGTAGGGATAGGGTAGTGTAATATAGCTTAGTGTAGGGTAGTGTAGTGTTAGAGTAGGATAGTGTAATGTAGCTGGTGTAGGTTAGGATAGTGTAATGTAGCTGAGTGTAGGGGTATGGTAGTGTAATATAGTTAGTGTAGGGTATGGTAGTGTATGATAGGATAGTGTAATGTAGCTGGGTGTAGGGATGGGTAGTGTAATATAGCTTAGTGTAGGGTATGGTAGTTAATGTAGCTGAGTGTAGGGTAGGATAGTGTAATGTAGCTGGGTGTAGGGTATGGTAGTGTAGGGTAGATAGTGTAATGTAGCTGGGGGGTAGGGTAGGGTAGTGTAATGTAGCTGAGTGTAGGGTATGGTAGTGTTAGGGTAGGGTAGTGTAGGGTATTAGTTGCAGGCCAGACTGAGTGAGTACAGTAGACAGAAGAAAGGGACACATTACAGTAGACGAGCTTGTAGATCATCCTGTCTATGCACTTCACTGGACATCCTAGGTTATGTCAAATTAGGAGAGAAAGACAAGCTCTCTCTCAAGGCCACACATGGCGCACACACAGCACACACACACACACACCACACCACACACACACACACACACACACACACACACACACACACACACACACACACACACACACACACACACACACACACACACACACACACACCACACACACACACCACACACACCACACACACACCCCACACAGTACAGTACGGTGCTTGACCAGAACTCTTGTGGCCCTAAAGATGAGTCCTTTGTTAATGAGTTTGTGCAGTGCAATTAAAGTCTCAGACCAGTCAGGTCTGACAGACTATCTCACTCTGCTCCACAGAGAGACAGAAAGAAGGAGCGAGAGAGAGATCAACCGACTCTTCTCATCTCAGTCCTTCTCTCTTTTTCTCTAGCAAACCCTCAACTCTCAGGGGGGCAGGCAAGCAGGCAGACAAGCCCTCTAATTGGCATGGTGCTGTGTGGATCTGAAAGCCTCTATCTCTCTTCTTCGATCTGGGCAGATGTGTGTTTTATATGTTCAATGTTAAGTTTGCTATTTCACAGGCTAACCCGTTATATCCTGATATATCCCTGTTATATTCCTGTTTAATCCCTGTAATATCCCTGTTATATTATTGTTATATTCCTGTTATAATCCTGTAATATCCCTGTAATATATTCCCGTTATATTTCTATTATAGCCCGTTATATCCCTATTGTAGTCCTGTAATATATATATTTTGTTTTACCTTTATTTAACTAGGCAAGTCAGTTAAGAACAAATTCTTATTTTCAATGATGGCCTAGGAACAGTGGGTTAACTGCCTTGTTCAGGGGCAGAACGACAGATTTTTACCGTGTCAGCTCAGGGATTCGATCTAGCAACCTTTCGGTTACTGGCCCAATGCTCTAACCACTAGGCCATGAAATTTTCCTTTTAAATCCCTGTTCTGTTATATGCCTGTTATATTCTGGTATATCCCTGTTCTGTTATATCCCTGTTATATCATATGCTATCCCTGTTGTAATCCTGTTATATCCATGTTATATCCCTGTTTTGTCCCTTTCTCGTTATATCCCTGTTATGTTGCTGGTTTATCCTTTTATATCCCTGTTATATCCTGTTATATCCCTGTTATATCCTGTTTTATCCATGTTATAATCCTGCCCACACCATAATCGTAGATGGGACTCTTCTTCTCTCTCTTTCTTCTTGACCAAAAGTATTGCATTATGGTTTTAAGGAGGTAGCATTGAATTGGGTACAGTCAGGACTGACAGGAATCAGTCCACCTATATCAATGGTTCCTTTTCTTCCCCTCATGCTTTATTAAACTGTGGAATACCGCAGAGCAGCTGCCTTGGGCCACTTCTTCATTTAATATATACCAACGACCTTCCTTATCTGAAACTCAAGCTACTATATCTGCAGATAATTCTACAATTTATACAACAATCAGTTCAACAGGTAGAGCAAGCTCTACAAGTACATTTGGAGAATATCAGGGAGTGGGTTTGCCGGAACGAACTTGTTTTAAACACCAAAGTTATGTTGGTCTGTCTGTTCCACCAGGAAAAGGCCAACACAGCATGGGATACAAGTATGGGGGGAGTACAAATTGAGGAAGTGGCAGAAACCAAACGCTAGACAACTGCTTATCATGGTTGTCTCAAATAACTCATCTATGTAAAAAAAAAAAATGTTGAAACTGCATGATCAGAAGGGTAGTTACATATTTACCAGGAAAGATTCTTAAGCAAACAACCCAAGCATTAATTGAGAGTAAGGTGAGCTACTGTTCTATGTTCTGGGGAAATGCATCAGCAAGTGAAATTAGGAGGCTGCAGATGGCACAGAACAAAGCAGCAAGGATTGTTTTAAGGAGGAGATATGGTTCTTCTGTTGTAGTCATCCGCAATGCTCTTAGTTGGTCATTAATCAACAAGATAATTGAAAAAAACATGCTTATTTTATTTCATAATATACACCATTTAAAACAGCCAAACACTATTCACAACAGTATTCTGTTAGTAAGAGACAGACATTCAGTAAATACTAGGAATAGATTGTCCACCATCTATGCGTTATCCAGACAGAAAAGAGAAATAGGCAAAATAACATTTCGATTTAGAGCAATAAAGAAATGTAATAATTTATCTGAGCAAACCAGAAACCTCTCAATGCATACATTCAAACAGTACTTTAATACAATTTAAATATAATACATAGGAAAGTTGTGCTGGACAATGGTAGATGAAGAATCAATCTATCTTTCAGGCTGTTAAGAGTATTAATCTGGTCAATATGTTAGTGCATTATGTCGGTTTGTAACAGTGTGTTATATGTGCAAATGTGATCGTATTTTCATATTTTTAAGGACTCTTGGAAGATTTGTCCAAATGAGATCCTAATAAAATCTAAATCAAATCAACCATGTGTAGGCAGAGGAGGACAGAAGGGAATGAAAGGTGATGAGAAGTGGAGGAGTGGAAGACTGTGATCCGTCACTTCCTGTCGAGGTCTTGATGGTACCCGTCTGGCTGCCAGGCCTCCTGCCCCCTCCTACCCGCTCTTTATCTCTCTCTCTCCTTTCTCTCCTCCCTCTCCTCTGCCACCATAATGATGATTGATTGATCTCTCACAGCGGAAATGACTTTTTAACACCCACACTTTTGGGGGGTGCCGGGTTGGGGGGTTACGTATGGCATTAGTGTGTGTTACACTGGGGCTGTGTGTGTGTGTAGGTATTGATCTGATTTGGGATCAGAGTGCAGCACCACAGACTCATAAAGCCCACTCTAGGAGTCTCTGGACAACTCTGATAACCCCCAAAATGCAGCTCACCTACAAATGACTCTTTTTACAGTTTAAAAACTATATATATTTTGGATGGCAATTAAAACAGATATGAACATGTGTGTATATCTGTGGTGCTGGGGACGTACTATCGGCATACGCGTGGGTGTTTGCCTTGCACAGTGTGGTGTGGTGTGCATATTGGTGGAGGGTGTGTGCGTATGGTGTGCATATTGGTGGAGGATGTGTGTGGTGTGCATATGGGTGGAGGGTGTGTGTGCGTGTGGTATACATATGGGTGGAGGGTGTGTGTGGTGGTGTTGTGGTATACATATGGGTGCGAGGGTGTGTGTGTCTGTGTGGTATCACATATGGGTGGAGGGTGTGTGGTTGCTGTTTTTATACTATGGGGGTGGATGCGGATGATTCTATGTGGCGTGTGTGTGTTGGTGTGTAGTATACATATGGGTGGCGTTTGAAGACAATGGTCGTGTGGGCATATGGAGTGGGATTGGTGTTGGTTGTCGTGTGTTGGATTATGGGTAATGCGTTGTGGGTGCTAGCGTATGTGGGGGTGGTATCTTCGGAGGGTGTGTGCCCTTGTAAATCCGGGAACTCAACACAGTGCTAATTAAAAGGCCTTCTTTAGGACAGAAACCATTCATCTTACTTGATGGCCGAGCTGTCACTAACCCACAACCTTCACAGCACAGCCCTCCCTGTGGGGAATGTACTGCTGCTGCTGGGTGCACAGACCATTTGCGGGTGTGTTGTGTGTGTGTAGAGAGTGTGTGTTGTTCTGTGTGCGTGCGTTGTGCGTGCGTGGCAGTGCTGTGCGGTGTGTGTCTGTGGGTTTGCGTGTGCGTGGTGTGTTGTGTTGTGTGTGTGGTGCCCATCACAGACAGATGTATTTAGATCCTATAAAAATGTACCATAAATGTTCTCTTCTAAAACTATCAAATCTGTGATATTATTCGTCTCCTCAACCCGCCTTCCCTGATTAAAATATGCCCCCCACCGATCTGCATCTGCTCCCCTTGAAGGTGACAAGAATTAGTTCAATATTGAGCGGGCTCAGGAATTAAGATATGCATGGCTTCCCATTTTAGGATTTCTGTCACACAGGCAGGGTTTTATGGATCAGAAGGCACTTTTATTGGGCTGGTACCGGATGACACTAATGCTGCACTGGATCTCATGGCTCTTCCGTAGCGATGGACCCTTGGACCCCTTTTCCCCTGTGTTGACCCGTAGCTGGACCTCTGGCCCTGTTTTACCCCTGGATGAACCCTTAGCAGTGGACCTCTGGCCCCTGTTTCCTGGTGAACCGGTTAGCTAGATGGACTTCTGGCCCTGTTTTCCCCTGGGTGAACCGTAGCTGGACTCTCTGCCCCTGTTTCCTCTGGGGAACCCGTAGCATGGACCTCTGGCCCCTGTTTCCCCTGGGTGAACCCGTAGCATGGACCTCTGGCCCCTGTTTCCCCTGGGTGAACCCGTAGCATGGACCTCTGGCCCCTGTTTCCCCTGCCTCCTCCTGTCCCCTGCTCCCTGGGTGAACCACGCCCAGCCCTGCTCTTCTGCCCCCTCTCTGCCCTCTCATTACCACCTCTGGGGTGAGGGGGGTGAAGAGGAGATGGGAGAGTTCACTGCCCTCTGTATCCCATTATGCCATTGGAATTATGCCACAAGAGTTACTTACCATTGATATTCTTATGGAACAAGTCAATACTGACTTTATTGATTTAGTATGTCTGTCTGTCTGGAGACAGCAGTGTGTGTGTGCATGCATGGGTGCGTGTGTAGGTCTCCATCATGGCTGGATGGTAATGATCTGCCTCAGCATACACACGTCCATCAGTGACCCTCACCACTGGTGGGATGGGGACAGAGACCGGGGTGCATCCCCACAGTCTAAGGGGATGTAACGGAGTGTGTTTGTAGGGGTGATGGGTGAGAGGTCAGTTATAATACACACAGGGCTCAGACAGCATGACGCACTCTGAGGCCATACTTTATCACCTGTCAGGAGATGGCCCATGCACTGAAACTACTGGTGATTTAAACACATTGTTACTCGCTGACTGATGATGTTGACTACAGCACAGGGTCATCCCAGGTTTTCATCTCCCCCTCTCTTACATTTACATTTAAGTCATTTAGCTGACGCTCTTATCCAGAGCAACTTACAAATTGGAAAGTTCATACATATTCATCCTGGTCCCCCCGTGGGGAATGAACCCACAACCCTGGCGTTGCAAGCGCCATGCTCTACCAACTGAGCCACACGGGATCTTCACCCCCTCTTCCCCTCATCCAACCAAAAGAGGAATAGTACCTATTGCTCTCCAGACAGGTATCTGAACCTCTTGCCTCTGCAGCTTTATGACTAAACAGACATAGTAACCATAGGGATGAATGCAAAGGTAAAAGGAACAAAGGAACTATTTGAATACAGATATCAGGAAGTAACTACTTTTTAAAACTATTTTAATACAGATCACAGGAAGTAACTACTTCAGTAAACAATTTGAATACAAATCTAATATTTTATATCAAAGAATATAGTTGCTTTTTAGTTGAAACTACGTATATATAAATTATATTCAACTACTTTAAGTATTTGAGCAATTTCTATTTTCAAATAAACTGCAAAATATAACTATATTCTTCCAATGTCTGGTGTAGAGACACCTGCAGAACCTAGACCTGGGCTGTGAGTGTGTTTTCTATTTGTTGTGCAGGTCAAGCCCTCAGAGGGTTGTGGTTGTGAGACACATTGGGAGCAGGGGGTCAGCAGAGGGAGGGGGAGGCCCGGGCCCCCTCACCACGTGAACCATGAACCACAGAGAGGCAGAGAGAGAGGGGGTAGCCTATTGTGTGTCGATTAAGGCTTGAGCTTGAACATAAATCTGCAGGGCCCCAGACAAATGATAAGGATTTCCTCTGCCTTAGTGACACGACCTGACCGTCTGAGCCCTTATCTACCATTTACTGAATGTCTGTGTATTCTATAGGAATGAGCTACCTTCCTAATGCTCTGTTTCCTCCCCAATGCCTGGGACTGGGGATCAGTCTGGGCCATAGGCTATAACATAAGCACAGAGTACATAGACGATTACAGGTAACAGAGCTCTTTTTTGAATTTCTTGAGATTTTGTCTGTTCATTTTATACTGCTCTTTTGAAAGATTTTATGGAATGTTTTGCTAAAGTCGGTAACTTAGATTGTGTGTTTTATTTAGATCTTGGAAGTTGAGAAATATTCTAGTGGAGCCATGTGTTTTAGCAGGAGGTCAGTTCTATTTCTCCTCTGTTAATGAACAGGTGGAAAGCCATTTAAAACTGTTTTTAGAAGAGAACGTTCAATTATGTCTAAAACCATAGCAGCAGAGTTCAGTTTAGAATCCAAGCAACTGAATTTCTGAGCCATTGTTACACCCGACTGGATCAGAATGTGTGATCCTGCTAGGAAGGAGATGTTTCCTTAGATCGCTCACAGTGTGACACTGTGTGTTGTAACCGTTATGTGCTGGGTCTCTCCACAGGCTGGCCTCGTGTGTGTGTGTGTGTGTGTGTGTGTGTGTGTGTGTGTGTGTGTGTGTGTGTGTGTGTGTGTGTGTGTGCGTGTGCGTGTGCGTGTGTGTGTGTGTGTGCGTGTGCGTGTGCGTGTGCGTGCGTGTGCGTGTTTCAGTCACCAGATCTCAACCCTATTGAACAGTTATAGGATATTCTGGAGCGGCGCCTGAGACAGTGTTTTACACCACCATCAACAAAACACCAAATTATGGAATTTGTAACATCCCTCCAATAGTTCCAGACACTTGTAGAATCTATGCCAAGGCACATTGAAGCTGTTCTGGGGGCTCGGGGGGCTCGGGGGGCTCGGGGGGCTCGGGTGGCTCGTGGCCCAACGCCCTACTAAGACTTTATGTTCCTTTATTTTGGCAGTTACCTGTATGTATATATCTCTCTCTCTCTTTCCCTTCTCTTTCTCCTTTTATTTCTCTCTCCTCTCCTCCTCTGTCTGAAGTGGAGAGGGGATTGTTGAAGCGCTACAAAACACTTAATGATTTTCTGAACAGTAATGATTCTTCTCCTTATTCAGTAATTGGTCCCATTTGCTTTTAGGAGTGAGCAGCTCACCAGCAGGGCACCACCCTGTGCCTGTGTGTCTCAGCTTAGAGATTAATTTGTTCAACTATTAAGAACATTTTCTTTTGTTGCCTGTGTGGCTCAGTTGGTAGAGCATGGCGCTTGCAACGCCAGGGTTGTGGGTTCGAGTCCCACAGGGGACAAGTACTAATAAAGTATGAAAATGTATGCAGTCGCTCTGGATAAGATCATCTGCTAAATGACTAAAAATCAATTTAAGGAGGGAAAGAAATATGTGCAGAGCGAGATGAGAGATGTGTAACAATGGTTCCACAGACGAAGAGAAGGATAGCCTTTTAGCTTTTCACGTCGTCCATTTCATCACTAGGCTCTTTATCCTGCTATTTGATGGTGACATCAGTCACCAAGGTCAGCCTTATGACCCAGGCTGGACCCAGTAAGGGACAGCAGCAGTATCAGCTATCTGTAATGGGCTATAATTCACTGCTGCTAGTGTAGGTGACCTGCTGTATACGTCCAATCACATAAGTCCCAGGCTCCAACCCCAACCCCAGACTTCAACCCCAACCCCAGGCTCCAACCCCAACCCCAGGCTCCAACCCCAAACCCAGGCTCCAACCCCAACCCCAGGCTCCAACCCCAGACTTCAACCCCAGGCTCCAACCCCAACCCCAGGCTCCAACCCAGGCCCAGGCTTCAATCCCAGACTTCAACCCCAACCCCAGGCTCCAACCCCAGGCCCAGGCTCCAACCCCAGGGTAGGAAGACTAGCTGCAGGTTAGTAGGAACAGCTGACCAATCATAATGATGACAGCCAACCCCTGTCTGCCCTAGATCTTCATGGATGGACTTGTCAAATGGAGGACTGGGTTCTGTGTGGACATTTTATCTTGCATTTGTGAAGATTGCCTTGAACTGTTGACATAACCTCATTAAACTGATCTCTGTATTCTTCATGGGGACATAGAGTTGGTAGGTCTACAACAGGAGCATTCTCTCTATTCTTCATGGGGACATAGAGTTGGTAGGTCTACAACAGGAGCATTCTCTGTATTCTTCATGGGGACATAGAGTTGGTAGGTCTACAACAGGAGCATTCTCTGTATTGTTGGACTGGGTGATGCTCCTGTGTGGTCTCTAGTCCCACCGAGGGTTTCAGCTGCAGCAGTAATTGAAACAAAATTAAATCCAGCCGGCCGCGACCGGGAGACCCATGGGGCGGCGCACAATTGGCCCAGCGCCGTCCAGGTTAGGGGAGGGTTTGGCTGGCAGGGATGTCATTGTCCCATCACGCACTAGCGTGAGGATGGGATGGCTCATGTTTCTGTAGCAGCCAGTAAGTGGACTCAATGAAGATGAAAACGGCTGAGGCTGTGGCTGGGGCTGGGGCTGAGGCTGGGCCTGGGACTGGGACTGGGGCTGGGGCTGGGGCTGACGCCGGGCCTGGGACGGAGGCTGAGGCTGGGGCTGACGCCGGGCCTGGGATGGAGGCTGCTCCAGCCACTCTCTTCTCTATGACCCAGATAGACAGAAAAAGAAATATATAAATACTGATAGTGTGTATTTGTCACTGAGGCACCTGGGATCAGGAGACTCCAATAATTCACACAGCACTATTAATAATAATTCAATAACACTTCCATCATAACCTTTAACAGCAGAGGAATGGAGGGAGGAGGGAGGGAGATATGGAGAAGAAGATGGAGATATGAATTGATTCAGCCCTATCATTATGGATAGTGACTTGATGGGACGGGCTTTTATGTCTTAGTACAGTTACCTGTAACACAGTCCTCTTTTGGTGTATTCATCACTCAGTCACCACAAACTTCCTATCTAGTCTGAGCAGCTAAAGGTGTATCCTTTCTTATTCTAGCCCGGGTGATAAACTCACTATCGAAACAGTTCTCTGACTGCAGATGAAATCATCCCCATGATATATTTCCCTAGAAAGGTGGTCTGTCTGTCTCAGTCCTCCTGCCGGGAGAGATTTGGGATATTCCAGAAAGACCTTTAACTTCTTGCCGCACGGATCCCGCTAAAGGGATCATTTTCGTAAACAACCGCTGAATTGCAGAGCCCCAAATTTCAAAAAAAAAAAAAAAATATTTATAATCATGAAATCACAAGTGAAATATACCAAAACACAGCTTAGCTTGTTGTTAATCCACCTATCGTGTCAGATTTTGAAAAAATGCTTTACAGTGAAAGCAATCCAAGCGTTTGTAAGTTTATCAATCACTAGACAAAACAGTAAGAACAGCTAGCCTCAAATTAGCTTGGTCACGAAAGTCAGAAAAGCAATAAAATTAATCGCTTACCTTTGATAATCTTCGGATCTTTGCACTCACGAGACTCCCAGTTACACAATAAATGTTATTTTTGTTCGATAAAGATTAGTTTTATAACCAAAAAACGCCATTTGGTTTGCGCGTTATGTTCAGAAAACCACAGGCTCGTTCCGGTCCTGAAAGGCAGACAAAAATTCAAAAAAGTATCCGTAATGTTCGTAGAAACATGTCAAACGTTTTTTATAATCAATCCTCAGGTTGTTTTTAACATACATAATCGATAATATTTCAACCGGACGGTAACCTATTCAATACTACAGAGAAAGAAAATGTCGAGCTACATCTCTCGCGTCTCAGGAACTAATCAAAGGACACCTGACGCGTTTTGAAAAAATCTCGCAAATTTTTCTAAATAAAAGCTTGAAACTATGTCTAAAGCCTGGTCACACCTGAGGAAGCCATTGGAAAAGGAATCTGGTTGAACCCCTTTAAATGAGGAGGGGCAGGCAACGGAACAGGATTTTCCAAATTAAAAGGCACTTCCGGGTTGGATTTCCTCAAGTTTTCGCCTGCAAAATCAGTTCTGTTATACTCACAGAGACAATATTTGACAGTTTTGGAAACTTTAGAGTGTTTTCTATCCTAATCTGTCAATTATATGCATATTCTAGCATCTGGACCTGAGAAATAGTCCGTTTACCTTGGGAACGTTATTTTTCCAAACATAAATATTCTGCCCCCAAGCTGAAAGAAGTTAAACTTCAATGAGAGATAAGAATGAGGATGAAGGAGAGTGATGAAAATATAACAGGGAGGCATCCAAAACCAGCATAAATATGTTCCCATCAAAGTGAACGTTTTTTTCTTTTTCCTCTCCTCTCAACCTCTCATCTGTTATGTCTTTTCCCAGACAAAAACGTCTTTGAGGCAATCGTTCTGACCAATGCCTTGGTGATAATTAGCTTTGGGATAACAGATAGGAGATGGATGTAGTCCCTCCTTAAAGGAAGATTTAGGAAGAGGAAGCCGGAGACGCTCTACTTCTGGAGATGTTTAGGTCAACCCTCTGTCCATACATAAAGGTGTGAGAGAAGCTTTCTTCTTCCTTCTTCCTCTTTCTCCTCATGTTGCTCATTAGTCTGTTGCCATCTCTGCACCCTTTCATTTAGGAGGTCTAGTGCTCTGTCATTACCTGGGAGAGAGAAGGAGGGAGGGGTAGTTATGCCCCCCTTCTTCTCATACACTTACCACCAGACATGCCACCAGGGGTCTTTTCACAGTCCCCAAATTCAAGGAAGTGTCCAGTATTATAACGAGCCATTATTGCAAGGAACTCCGCTCCATCTCATATTGCTCAAATGAACAGCAAACCTGGTTTCAAAATACAAATAAAGGAACACCTCACGGCACAACACCTCTCCCCCATGTGACCTAGATAGTTTGACCTAGATATTGTTTGTATGGATTGATATGTAGGCTATGTGTGCCGTCTTTAAATGTATGTAGTTCTGTCCTTGAGTGGTTCTTGTCTATTAATGTTCTGTATTTTTCATGTTTCATGTAGAGTAGCTGCTGCTTTCACAAAAGCTAATGGGGATCCTAATAACATACCTGCAATACCAAATTCAACAGATGCAAATGACCACCACACTAACGGAGGGCTTTCTTTCTGCCCTCAGCACCTAGCCCTTTTATCAGCCTATAGAGGGAAACAGACAGGACTGGGAACTCTAATGCCTCATCCTATAGAGGGAAACAGACAGGACTGGAAATTCTAATGCCTCATCCTGTAGAGGGAAACAGACAGGACTGGGAACTCTAATGCCTCATCCT
>NW_019945171.1:49992-51148 GCF_002910315.2 Salvelinus sp. IW2-2015
GGGAAACAGACAGGGCTGGGAACTCTGCCTCATCCTATAGAGGGAAACAGACAGGGCTGGGAACTCTAATGCCTCATCCTGTAGAGGGAAACAGAGTACTGTGTGCGCTTGGTATTTAAACGCATCTCATCTGTGTAGTCTGCTCGCCCTGAACAGCTCCATAACAGACACTCATTACATGAAAAGACTCCACTCAACCAATACCTTCAGAGTGGAAGGTCACTCATATAAAATGTACAGTATTTCGATAATGTTTTATAAAGATTCATTAATACTTAGTTGATGAAGGAGTAGCGAACGTAAGAGTTTTGACTTGTTGATGTTTAAAGGTGAGATCTCTGAAAATAGTCTGGTCAGTGTGGGGTGTTGTTCTCCCGCATGCTAACTAGTTCCCCTTAAATGGCCAGAAGGTGTTTCAGCTTTGAAGCCAGTGATTATGCATACATGTCTGTGTAACACAGGCTGAACACTGCATTCTATTTTAAACACTATAGAGGACAAATGGCGGTCAATGGCCGTGACATGGACACAGGTTTACATTAGAGCAGCCTGCTTAGCTCTGTGTATAGACTGGTGCTAAAGAGGCATGTTACTGCTGTTTAAACTACATGTTCCTGCATACTGCCCACCTTATTACATGCCGATACTCGGGTCAATCATCAACTGCTTTTTATTACAGCATGTCCCACTCGTTGTATTATGCTAATTGTGGGTGCATGAGTGAGGGTGTCCGCTGCCAACATGCCTATGTGTGGTGTCACTGCACCTCTATTCTCTACCTTTCTATTCCCTCAATTCTAGAGCAATCTGCTGAAACTGACTTTGACTTTTAACGCCGCAGTTCA
The DNA here is from genome assembly GCF_002910315.2 of Salvelinus sp. IW2-2015. Taxonomy (NCBI): domain Eukaryota; kingdom Metazoa; phylum Chordata; class Actinopteri; order Salmoniformes; family Salmonidae; genus Salvelinus; species Salvelinus sp. IW2-2015. The sequence goes on from NW_019945171.1 coordinate 50,838, forward strand.
AGACAAAGTGATAATAAAGTAATGACATCATATTTTAAGCTGTCAGGGTGAACTTGAATAACGTTGGAAAAAATATTGGCACATTCTAGTGAGAGCTGTGGTAGAGATCAGCTTTGTTAACCATTTAGTTTGGATGGATTAGCATGCCCTCTCATGTCATCTCTTCTGTTAATGATTGGCAACACTTTCCTCCCCTCATCTGGTCTTTCTAGAACTACACCTGCCATGTGGAGCTGTTTCTAGAAACACACCTGCCATGTGGAGCTGTTTCTAGAAACACACCTGCCATGTGGAGCTGTTTCTAGAAACAC
>NW_019945172.1:0-6025 GCF_002910315.2 Salvelinus sp. IW2-2015
TTCAAACAAAAGTAAATATCAAATTTTGCAAAACAAATACCAGAGCAAAAAATTAGACATTTAAAAAACAAATATTCGTACAAACTTAAAAACTGTCATTCAGTCTGCAGCCATTTAATGGGTCATTTCAGGCAGAAGGCCCAAATAGTGACCTGAGCACATTCTCAGACAGCAGCACACGTATAGACATCATCACCACGATCATGTTCAAACTCATGGTTGTGGAGACTGAACTTACCAACCAGAGGCGCACCTGATATCAGCCTTCAGCTGCGGCTGTCAAAAACAGATCATGTCAGAACATCATGGCTGCGCACCTTTAAGGGCGTTGTTTTCAAAGTGGCTGTTATTTAAGTGGTGTACCACTTTAAAGTCTGGGTGTGCAAACCTCTGAGCAGCTGAAAGCAGTTCTCCTTTGTGTCTGAAGCTGATGTTTTGGTGAAAGGTGGATACTGAGCCCTAAAATACCTGCACAGACGTCACAGCTGTATACGTGTTTCCTTCCTTTGTCATTTCATAATGTTATAAAACATGTGAGAGCGCATGCTATTTGAGTCGCCCAAGGTGTTCAGTCAATTTCACAAAGTTGATAATTGTAACGGTTCACTGTCCTTAATGGGTGCCTCAGAAACTCCTCAGCTGACTCACAAACGTCTCTGTTGGTCCTCAAAGTCTTTGGGAACTCAAGGTTCTGGTTCGAACAGTCTGCTCCAGCATTAGGGGTCTTTTCCAGCTGGTGTTGTTGAGAATGGTACTGCCCTTTCAGAAGTCCTTGTTGCACTCGGAGCAAGGTAGGGCCGGTCTCCCTTGCAAACAATGCACTCGTGGCCGATGTCGCGATCCGTGGCGCTCCTTGAACGTCTTGGCCAACAGTACGCGCACGCACCAGTAGTCTTCTCCAACGTGTATGCGCTCATGGTAGTCACGTATTTTAGAATATAAAAACATCTTTCCGCACACAAAGCAACTGTAGGGTTTCACACTGTGTTTGAGTAGCTTGTGCTTATTCAAGCCATTCTGATGCTTGAATTTCTCATCACAAATATCACAACTAGAAGGCCCTTCGTGTGTTATCAAGTGACTTGTCATTCTGCCTTTCTTGGTCCCAGTCTTTCCACATATTTTACAGGTGTATCTTATGTTATATTTCTTCTTCTTTGTGGGAGCTGCAGCATCCTCAATTGACACCAGCAACAGACTCTGTTCTTTCTTAAAGTCGTCGAGTCCAAGTTCTTTGGATCCCCTAGAGGCTTGACTTCTCTCGTACTCATCACTTTCTCCTGTGATATTCTGGTTGGTCTTGTGAGTCTCTGGCATCCACACACTGTAACCTGGAAAGGCATTCACCAACAATACATTTTACAGGTTTGTTTCACAGTGACTCGCCATATTGTCCATTGGAAGCTAAGAGCATACAGTGCCTTCAGGAAGTATTCATACCCCTTGACTTATTCCACATTTTGTTGCTGAATTCAAAATTGATGAAATATTTGTTCTCACCCATCTACACAATACGCCATAATGACAAAGTGAAAATGTTTTTATACATTTTTGCACATTTATTGAAAATGAAATAACTTTCACACCCTTTGCTATGAAACTCAATTGAGCTCAGGTGCATACTGTTTCCATTGATCATCCTTGATGTTTCTACAACTTGATTGGAGTCCACCTGTGGTAAATTCAATTGCTTGGACATGATTTGGAAAGGCATACACCTGTCTATATAAAGGTCCCATAGTTGACAGTGCATGTAAGAGCAAAAACCAAGCCGTGAGGTCAAAGGAATTGTCCGTAGAGCTCAGAGACAGGGTTGTGTCTAAGCACAGATCTGGGGAAGGGTACCAAAACATTTCTGCAGCATTGAAGGCTCCCAAGAACACATGGCTTCCATCATTCTTAAATGTATGATGTTTGGAACCACCATGAGTCTTCCTAGAGCTGAGAAATCGGGGAGAAGGGCCTTGGTCAGGGAGGTGACCAAGAACCCGATGATCACTCAGACAGAGCTCTAAAGTTCCTTTGTGGAGATGGGAGAACCTTCCAGAAGGACAACCATCTCTGCAGCACTCCACCAATCAGGCCTTTATTGTACAGTGGACAGACGGAAGCCACTCCTCATTAAAAAGGCACATGACAGCCCACTTGGAGTTTCACGCAAAAGCCAGAAACAAGATTCTCTGGTCTGATGAAATCAAGATTGAACTCTTTGGCGTCACGTCTGGAGGGAACCTGGCACCATCCATATGGCGAAGCATGGTAGTGGCAGCATCATGCTGTGAGGATGTTTTTCAGCGACAGGGACTGGGAGACTAGTCAGGATTGAGGGAAAGTTGAAACGAGCAAGTACAGAGAAATTCATGATGAAACCTGCTCTTGAGACTCAGCGAAAGATCACCTTCGGTAGGACAACGACTAAAGCACACAGCCAAGACAATGTGGAGTGGCTTCGGGACAAGTCTCTGAATGTCCTTGAGTGCCCAGCCAAACCCAATCGAAATCCCCATGAAAATAGCTGTGCAGCAAATCCACATCCAACCTACCCAATTGAGGAATCTGCAGAGGGAATGGAGAACTCCAATATCACAGGTTTGCCAAGCTTGTAGCGTCATACCCAATAAGACTTGAGTCTGTAATCTTTGCCAAAGGTGCGTCACAAGTATGAGTATGGGTCTGATACTTATGTAAATGTGATCTGTTTTTTGTTTAATATTGGCTACAAAAAAATAAAACCCGATTTTGCATTCCATTATGGGGTGTTGTGTGTAGATTGACGGGGGAAAAAACAACTTAATCCATTTTAGAATAAGGCTGTAACGTAACAAAATGTGGAAAAATTGAGGGGCCTGAATACACTGTATGTGGTTGTGGGTTGGGGAACTTCGTCAGTAAGGCCAACTGCCTTTAAATACTGTACGCCACACTCATTGCTTCAAGCTCACACACCCACCGAAAACGGGAGCAAACATACCCCAAAAGTCTGTTCAATAATATTTTTTTGGGGTGGGGGGGCACTGAACGCACCTCCGTCTATATAAAGTTACCACAATGGATAGTGTATGTGTCAGAGCAGAAACTATTCCATTATGTCCAAGGTACTGTATGTAGATCTGATAGAATTCTCTGGGTAAGGTTATAAAACAATTTCCAGTGTTGGAAACAGTCAAGAGCACAGTGGTCTCCATCATTGGGCAATGGAAAAAATACATAACTACCCAGACTCTGCCAAGAACTGGTTGTCCAACCAAACTGAGCAAACGGGCTAATGACCAATAACCATCAACATAAATACAGAGTTCCTTGGCTGAGATGGGAGAACCTGCTAGAAGGACAACAGTCTCTATAGCACTTCACCAATCTGGGCTTTACGTAAGAGTGGCCAGACGGACGCCACTTCTGAGAAAAAGGCAAATGACATCACGGCTGGAGTTTACAAAACTACATGTGAAAGAGAGCATAAGGAAAAAGATTCTTTGGTCCGATGAGACCAACATTTTACTCTTTGGGCTGAATGCAAAGCGCTATGTCTGGAGAACCAGGCACAGCTCATCACCCATCTAACACCATCCCTACCATGAAGCATGGTGGTGGCAGCATCATGCTATGGGGACACTTTTCAGCGGCAGGGACTGAGAGACTAGTAAGGATAGAGGGAACAATGAATGGAGCCAAATACAGACAAATCCTTGATAAGAACCTGCTTCAGAGTGCAAATGACCTTAGACTGGTGCGAATATTTACGATCCAACAGAACAAACCCAAGTATACAGCCAAAGCAATGCTGGAATGGCTTCAGAACAATTATGTAAAAGTCATTGAGTGGCCCAGCTAAATTCCAGACCAGAATCCCATTAAATCTATGGAAAGACTTGAAGATTGCTGTTCACCGCCGCTCCCCATCTAATTTAAGAGAGATTGAAAAAAATCGACAATGAAAAAAAGAGAAAATACCCAAATCCAGATGGGAACATCTATTAGCTCCGCACAAGACAACACAAAGTGGTAATTGCCGCCAAAGGTGCTTCTTGAAAGTATTGACTCAGGGTCCGGTCGGCCAGGTCAGCAGGGCCAGCCGGCAATCCGGGGAAGCAGGGCCRGCCAGGTAGGTACACTATATATACAAAAAAGTATGTGGACACCCCTTCAAATTAGCAGATTCTGCAATTTCAGCCACACCCGTTGCCGACAGATGTAAAAAAATATATATATATATTTTAAAAAATTATTACAAAATTAAAACGAGCACACAGCCATGCAATCTCCATATTTGCAGTAAAATGGCCTTACTGAAGAGCTCAGTGACTTTCAACATGGCACAGTCATAGGATGCCACCATCAAGTCAGTTCGTAAAAATGTTTTTTTCCTGCTAGAACTGCCCCAGTCAACTGTAAGTCCTGCTATTGTGAAGTGGAAACGTCCTAGGAGCAACAATGCCACAAAGTGGTAGACCACACAAGTTCACAGAATGGGACCGCTGAAGTATGTAGCGCACAGAAATCGCCTGTCCTTGGTTGCAACACTCACGAGTTCCAAACTGCCTCTGGAAGCAACGTCAGCACAGAAATTGTTTGTCCGGGAGATTCATGAAATTGGTTTCGATGGTCGAGCAGCCACACACAAGCCTAAGATCACCATGCGCAATGCCAAGCGGCGGCTGGAGTTGCTCAAAATTGGAAACATTTCTTAAAACACGTTTTCACTTTGTCATTATTGGGTGAGAATGGGTGMGAATTTTTGTATTTTTGATTTAATCCATTTTGAATTCAGGGTGTAACAAAACGTGGAATAAGTCAAGGGGTTTGAATCGTTTCTGAAGGCACTGTAACTCATGCTGTAGMGCTTGAACACGTAATACAATAATAGCTTCAACTGACCTTGAGACTCCATGACATCATCATCCGTTTCCTCCTGTTTAATGACCAGTGGTGCTGAACATGTCTCCACTCCCTTCCAAAAGACAACCAATGGTGTTATTAACTCTTATCAGCCTTTAAGAGAGTAGATCATACAGCAACAGTTAGACAAGCATCTTGTTGTAGGGGTTTTCCATTACAAAACATAATACAGCAGGGGAATGACACCAAAATCATGGAATATATTTAATACAAACAAATATATTTGGAAGGGCATATTTTATGTTTAACTGAGAATCTTTGAAAACAGCCCATAAAAAGGTTTATCTGTAGCCTAGATGGTATTTTGAGTTTTTATATATATCACTTTTCCGTGATATCCAATTGGTAGTTAGTCTTGTCCTAACTCTGCAAGTCCGGTACGGACTCGGGAGAGTCTAAGGTCGAGAGCCATGCATCCTCTGAAACACGACCCTGCCAAGCCGCACTGCTTCTTGACACACTGCTCGCTTAACCCGGAAGCCAGACGCACCAATGTGTCGGAGGAAACACCGCCCAACTTGCCACCGTGTCAGCGTGCCTGCACCCAGCCCGCCACAGGAGTCGCTAGAGCACAATGGGACAAGGACATCCCGGGCAAACCAAACCCTCCCCTAACCMAGACGATGCTGGGCCAATTGTGCACCGCCTCATGGGTATCCCAGTTGCAGCCGGCTGCGACACAGACCGGGATCGATCCCGGATCTGTAGTGATGCCTCTAGCACTGCGATGCAGTGCCTTAGACCGCTGCGCCACTCAGAAAGCCTGATTGAATTTATCTAAGGGTCATTCAAAGCCTTAATATACTATTTACAGTCAAAGGCCTGCTACACATTTTTGCTGGGTGTGCGCTTGCATGGTTTTCAATTAAATATGTCTGGGCCTAGTTTCTGTGAGACATATCTACCCTTACAAAAATTGTCCGCCAAAGCTCCACTCACCTTGTCTGTCATCTGACCAAAAGGCTGCAATGGCTGTTCTTCCTCTGGTACCAGTGACGGTGGACCTTCATCTTCCACAGTAGGATCACCTTCTAGCCAAAGACCATTGGCCTCTTGTTCMTTGAGGATTTGCTCCACGACTGGGAAGTTTCTGAAACCTGATGAGCGGGCTAACATACAAATTGAGATT
>NW_019945172.1:9908-51107 GCF_002910315.2 Salvelinus sp. IW2-2015
GCACTGTGGCGAGACGTTCAAGGAGCGCCAGGATCGCGACACACATGATTGCATTGTTTCCAAGGGAGACCGCCCTTCAGCTGCTCAGAGTGCAACGAGGACTTTCAAAGGCAGTACCATCTCAAACAACACCAGCTGGAAAACACACCTCTAATGGTGGACCAGACTGTCCACTATAAACTCAGATGCTCTGTGTGTGGAAAAGTGTTCCCGCACATCAAATGGTTAATCAGGCATGAGCGCACTCACAGGGGAAAAAATGAGCGCAGGGATCATGACACACACGAGTCCTTTGTTGAAGATCCTATCAACAAACAACTTGAGTCAAAGGACTTAGAGGGTCAGTTTGGGTCAGTTGAGAGTTCTGAGGCACCCATAAGGAGTGAAATGATACGGTACACCTGTGAAATATGTGGAAAAACTTGGGCGACTAAAAGTAGCATGCGCAGTCACCTGGTAATACACAAAAAGAAGCACTATACCTGTGATGTCTGTGGCAAGGTATTTAGGCTCAAATCTCTGTTCACAATGCATCAGCTCAGACACACTGGATTTAAAAGTCAGTACCAGCTTGAAAAACACCCTCTAAAGTTGGAGCAGCCATGCTCTGATCATGATACTGCCATGGTAGTTCAGGGAGCACACAGCCTTCTACTGACAGTGACTTAAAGACAGATATGAGTGCCCTAGGTGGTTCAAGTTCAGGTCCCACAGACTAAGTTGAGCAACGATCACAGTAACTATGTCAAAAACGACGTGTTCCTATAGAAGTCGAGGAAGCACAGCCCACGCCTGCCTGAAAATGGCTGCTCCCTTTTTGTCCCCACTGAAGATGACAAGTTAAATGGCTTCAACTGAATGAAGTTGTTTTATAAAGTACAAAACATTTACACATGAATAAAGGGCCAATGGAGAGTGGGGAAATAGTGTGTAGAACAGCTACGGGACTGGAATTAGACGGGAGTGGCAGGGGATTACATATGCGCAGAGAGTGGTGGGCTTCACTGCACATCGTTCCTCAGGCACCTGGATGATTTTTTAAGCAAATATTTGATTCTAATCCTCATGTAAATTTATTTTAGGCTGAATTGTTTACATGCAGCTTGGATTTTTCCTTTCATGCCAATAAAACTTATTTGAATCTGGAGAGAAGGGTGTAATTGCGGCCTGCAATTCGGGGTCTTCCTGCATGTGGTGTTTGTATCTGCAGGAACCCCTCTTTACACTTCTATGTTTAAGCTAGGACTCCAGGTAACCAGGCTGGAGGCGGGGTTCCTGTGCAGGAAGTGAGTTTTGTTATACAGGACTTCCCCCCCACCTACATCAACCAATCATGTCAATGCGGAGCTATACGGGTAAATCCGGAATATTATAAGTGTCACTTAAACACAAGCCACATGCTGGAATGCACACATGCAGTAACGGCCCGGATCACACACACTTGAATCTGGACAGAAAGGGTTGGTTGTAGAAGCAATGTAAATCAAAATGATGAAATTGATAGATCTTTCTGACTATCAGTTGAACCAGTTACAGCTTTCCTTTAAGGGTTTTTCAAATGAGATTTTTTTTGTGGGTGGGGTAAATCTGTTAACGTGATATCTTGACATGGTTATTTTACAAATATTGATAGCTGATAAAATGAAGGCGGCAGATAAACTACTATTTACGCTGTCACTGGCGGCAACTTTCAACCCCAACTCAACTACTCCAGTAATTTCGTTCTCACTGGGAGAATCTCAGGCGCTTACACCTCGCGTCTGTTCTCCTCAACCAATTGGAGGAGAATGTCAGAGTGGCGAGACCTCTGGCTTTTTCCTCCAATGGGTTTTGAGAGAGGACTCACACTGATTCAGTCACATCACATGCATCATCTCCTTAATGTTTGTAGCCATGTCTGTCGAACTCGCCTTTCATTGTCGTGTTGCCTCCATTATGGCAATTTTGACAGCAACAGCCTTGCAAGACATCTGTCAACTAATGGGAGAAACCTATGCTGCTCTTCGAGTGGAAATGGTGCAGGAACAAAATCAAAGTTCAAGGATAAAGACAAAGTTGCAGGCGATGGAGAATAGCACCTGGACGGAGAAGCCAGCGATCTGGCAGGGAGAGAATGCAAAACCTCGGTGAGATTAAATTAATACAGACAGTTATGAGTCAAGGTTGATTACAAATAGGCTATAGCTAGCGATGTGTTATTTCCCCACTTGTAAAGCTAGCGATGTGTTATTTCCCCACTTGTAAGATAGCGAGCTAGCAGTCTGCCTCCCTGGCTGAATGTGTGGTTCCCTAATGTCAGACTAGGCCTGTAAATGTCAGCTCCCCTTTGGACCAATGACAAGTGAATTGGCTTCAACTGAATTTAGTTTTTTTGTTTAAATTTAAAAAAAAGGAGAGACATGAATGAAGGGACAGACGTGAACACCAATAGTTTTTTCCAGTGTGACCACGCTCATGCGTGTCGCGAGATGTGGCCTGCCGGAAGGTTTTTCCGCACACAGAGCAACTGTAGATGATCCCTGTGTAGTGATTGGAGCGCTTGTGACTGGTCAAGAAGTCTTGATGCTTGAATTTCTCACCACAGATATCACAGCTAAAGAGCAGCCCTGTGTGCTTTATCATGTGACTTGTCATTGTGCCTTTCTTGGTCTCAATCTTACCACATACTTCACACGTGTACATTTTTATATTATTACATTTCTTCTTTGTGGGTGCCGCTACATCCTCAGCTGACACCAGCAACGGACTCTGTTCTCTCTTGAAGTCGTCGAGTCCAATTTCTCTGGATCCCCCAGAGGCTGGACTTCTCTCGTCCTCATCACTTTCTCCCCCGATATTCTGGTTGGCCTTGTGAGTCTCTGGAATCCACTCGCCATAACCTGGAAAGGAASTCACCAACAATACATTTCAGTGACCCATCATATTGRCCAATACAGAAGCTATAATTGTTTCAAAGAAGAGTATAGCTCATGCTGCAGAGCTTGTCTGAGCTTTCTGTATTTAACATAGATTACAATAACTTTAACTGACCTAGAAACTCCATGTCATCATCCTCCTGTTTTATGACCAGTGGTACTGGCAATGTCTCCACCCCCTTCCAAAAGACAATGAACATCATTAACTGATCAGCCTTTACTAAACTTGTAGGTCATACATAAACAGTTACACCTTTCTGTGGGTTACATAACTTTTTTTATTTATTTACAATGCAAGGGGAATTACATGATTTGGGTGTCATGTCATATGTTGAACACAAATACATTTCTTTGGAAGGGCATGTTTTATACTAGCTGTGCTGCGCTGACCACACCGAGAAGCAGCCCAGCTGGTAGGAGACACAGCTGGAGTCGCACAAAATGTCATATTTAACATTGCGGATACAGTTCGGAATTACACTTACATGTGTATAACATCTAAAGACATGCATCACTATACTGAGAGCGTTGTCGTTTCTAATATTCCGTATTTCTGTCTTTTTTTTAAGCCTTTGTTCATTTTTTCCCTGTGCCCCTACAACTGCTGAACGAGCAGGAGCGGGGTAAGGTTCTCAAAAACAAGTGAGAATAAAGTGTCTGGACACTTCTATAACATGCATCGAAAAGAGTGATTTTGTTCAAATAAAGTGAACTTTCACCTTTACAGGAAAACCATTGTGGAACCAGACCTAAAACGTTTAATCTGTAGCCTAGATGATATATAGCGTTTATTTAGTTGTCATATTTAGTTACAGGCCTGCTATATTGGACGTGTAACTTTTGCTGGGCGTGAGAMGCTCACGTGGTTTTCAATTAAACCTGTGTGTAAACAGCGCGGCTCTGAGAGACATATTTACCCTTAAAATATCAACTGCCAAACCACAAGCGTAACTCACCATGTCTGTTGTCTGACTATGGGCCTGTGATTGCCCTTCTCCCACTGGTACCAGTGATGGCGGACTTTTATCTTCCACAGTAGGATCACGTTCTTGCCAAATACCATTGGCCATTGGAAGTTTCTCAAACCTGGTGGGGGAGTAAACATACAAATATAGATATATTTTTTCTGAAAATGTGTTTCAACACAAAATAKGGATAACGAGGCTCAGATTTCATAACAATAATGGAAATATGCCATCACTCATGGGATAKCTGTTTATCCCAAAAATATATTGTGTTTGCTATATAGTACCTTTCACTAAGGAAATATGAGCTAAGCAATAGGCCCATTACTGGTTATCAGACTAAACTCCACTTCCTGGTGGAGGAAGTTAATCTTTCACCATGGAGTAGAGTTTAGTCCGCTAACTACAAGCCAGAATTGGAGCCAGGACGCCCGTCCGTCAGACACGCGACTGCTAGCTAGCCATCCTCTCCGCTCCGGAAGATATGACGACAAAAGCTTCCTGCAGACAAATAACCTATACGCATAATAGCTAATTTAGCGAGTCATTACACACCGGGTGTTTTACGGCTGTCCGTGCAGTTCGCTGGTTTCTCCTTCCCGATTATATTCTCCATCACCTGCGACTTTGTCGATCTTTGGTTTTGTTCATGCAACATTTCTACTCGAAGAGCAGCACAAGTTTCTCCCATAAATTGACAAATGTCTTGCAAGGCTTTTTCTGTCAACGTTTCTAAAATGGTGGCAACACGAGAACGAAAAGCGAGTTCGACAGACATGGCTAATTTAACCTGGTAAATGTTAGCTAGTGTGCTAGAATGAAATGACCGTGGAGCCAAATCTGTTATAAATTAAAACCAAACCCCTCTGTCTGTGGTGGAACCTCTGAATTGCGGGTGCCCGTTTGGTTCCGGGCAGCTGACRAGGTTGCCCCGGTGATATACCGTAAACACTCTTATCTGCCTCAATTTTCACCAACTGTTTGAATATTTGTGTTAATACATGCAAAATAATAAAATTAAACGATATAACAGCTTGACACATCTTTATTCCTCTCAGAAAGCAAGAACATATTGGGATGACAAAACAAAAAATAATACTATTACTGTAACCCCTGATGAGTCAAGGAAAATCTAATTTCCTTCATTTTGATCAACTGTTCTTCCACAACCCATGCTGTCCAGATAAAAATAAAAGATATACACGAAAAAGAAAAAATCCAATATTGCTAAAGCAATACAATATTCAAAACAATACACAATTGCAGGTAACACAATACACCCTAAAATCAAATAAGACCGGTGTTATACTGATGGTTTCACAGGTGGTTGGTAGCACCTTAATTGTGGAGGATGGGCTCCTGGTAATGGCAGCAAATTACATGCTATTATGAGCCATCCTCCCCTCATGACTCCTCTGGATGGTTTGACAGGACTGATGGTTTGTTTGCAAAGCTGATGGTTGTGGTTAGATGGAGTAGGCCTATCGCTCCATCTAGTTGTCCCGACAGGCTAAACCTAACTATACCTTTTCCTAACCTTAACCTCATTCTCCTAACCTGCTACATTAGTCTTTCTAACCTGCTAATTAATTAGATCCTCCGTTACAGCAACACTGGCGGCTTCAGAGCGAAGTGAAATCACATAAGGCACAGAGTTATTGAATGGGTGCAATTTCACACAAAATAATGGCGGGTGCCTGATTATAGACCATGTGCATTTATGGCAGATTTCGAGCCATGACACATGTAAAAGATGTAATATTTCACAAAAGAAAATGTGCAACTTGTTACAGAGGTTTATATCTTGTAAAACAGGGGGATTTGTTTAGAATTTCATGCTCGTTTTATTATTTAAGTGGAACATGAATTGCATCATTCAAGTCACAAGTGTGTTCTAAATTGATGGGTTTATCGATCCCTTTGCCTGGCTACCCCAACACCACACCCACAAAAGTTTATTCTCTATAATGAGTTTGGATTTGAGGCCTTGCAGATTATTTCTAGAACGGGAACACAACTGTTCTGATTGGTCCAAGAAACCAATTGGTGAGAATCTCCCCTTTCCACAGTGGAGTCACATTAGTTTGTAGCCAAAACAGTTCGGACGCTACAAACAGAAGTGGTACTGACTTCAGACGTGTCTCATGAGGCTTGTGGACGGTTATAGAGTAAAACGTAGACCACCATCGTGTTCGGGAGAGTCTCATCTTTCCATAGGCCAAACCTTTTGTACGCTACAGCCGTTTTCATGATAAACCCATTTTCAGGATGTGTCATGGTCTGACCTACACTGCTGTAGCTCGGCCACCTTCCACTGCAGATGTGGAAGGCYGCCATAGCCGGATGCRGTGTATTGAGACAGTCCATGAAAAAAATAATATATATWTTTTTTTAATGGACTGACCAATGTAGAGATTTTCAAATACATGCAACTTAAAAGTTTAATATCAAGAAATTTATATTTGAAATATTTTTGGACATCAGAACATCTTGAGGGAAGCCTATTGGAGTCAGAAAATTATATTCATATGATAGGTAAGCTATTCAAAACTTTGCAGAGAGCCTATCCAACTGACAAACTCTTAGAAAAAAATATTAACTATTGGAACCAAGAACTGAGCGGTCAAACAGAAATGGATCCAATCGTTTTTTCCACCATTCATTTTTCCCATTGGAGATTTTAGAAACACTTAAAATAAGGACTGTGTTTTGTGTAGGCTTACCCTGTGACGTTTTGATAGGTGTAGATCTCTCTAGGACAAGGTGGCTTATCAATATATTCACCCCCCCCCCAAATGAAATGCTAATTAGTTGCTAATGTGTATCAAACTACAAATACCATGATCTGGAATGCCGAATCAAGGCAAAGGTAAGAATCTCTAGAATAACTATCTAATGTTAGCTAAACGTAGTAATGAATAATATTTTTGAAATTGACAATCCATACCTTCTGGGAATGCTATAAAGTCCAAAAGTTACAGGCGGAATTAGAAAGTTTGCTGTCAGAAGTATTAYAATGTAAATAAATGTACCTTTAATCCATCTGTCTGCATATTTCAAGCCATGGAATACGAGAGTACAGTGAGATGGACGATATTTTTCTCGCCAATCATCTTAAAAACGTAAATACATAAACTGTAAATCAACCAATCCTCCATCGTTAACAATGGRWAGGTCAAATGGTTTATTATCTAAATGTTGAACATGGAGAGAGACAAAATGGTGCAGTTTGAGGCAGGCGCTGAGGAGGGGGKTGTGAGCAGTTAGATCTGGGCACGGTGATGTTGTGGATGTTCGTGGTGTGTCTTTTGTATGGTAAAAAAATAAAACTATGTATCATGACCGGGATGTGGCTGGTCCACCATTAGAGAGTGTTTTTCGAGCTGGTGTTGTTTGAGATGGTACTGTCTTTCAAAGTCCTCATTGCACTCTGAGCATCTGAAGGGCCGGTCTCCCTTGTAAACAATGCACTCGTGCGTATCGCGATCCTGGCGTTCCTTGAACGTCTTGCCACATCCAGAGCACCAGTAGTCTTCTCCAATGTGTTTACGTTCATGGTTGTCGCGCGATTTAGGATATACAAACATCATTCCACACACACAGCAACTGCAGGGTTTTTCTCTTTTCTCCTCAACAGTCTGCTCCACCATTAGAGAGTGTTTTTCCAGCTTGTGTCTTTTGAGATGGTACTGCCTTTGAAAGGCTTCACTGCACTCGGAACAGCTGAAGGGACGTTCTCCTTTGTAATCAATGCACTCGTGCGCGTCACGATCCCCACGCCCCCTGAACATCTCGCCACAGTCGGAGCACCAATAGTTTTCCCCAGCGTGACCACGCTCATGCGTGTCACGAGATGTGGCCTGCAGGAAGGTTTTTTCGCACAAAGAGCAACTGTAGGTTTTCACTGTGTGTTTGGATCGCTGGTGCCTGGTCAAGAAATTCTGAAACTTGAATTTCTCACCACAGATATCGCAGCTAAAGGGCAGCCCTGTGTGTGTTATCATGTGACTTGTCATTCTGCGTTTTTTTCTCTCAGTCTTTCCACATATTTCACAGCTGTACCTTTTTTTACATTTCTTCTTCGTGGGTGCCGGCGCATCCTCAGCTGACACCAGCAACGGACTCTGTTCTCTCTTGAAGTCGTCGAGTCCAAGTTYTCTGGATCCCCCAGAGGCTGGACTTCTGTCTGGCTCATCACTTTCTCCTGTGATATTCTGGTTGGCCTTGTGAGTGTCTGGAATCTCCTTGCCATAACCTGGAAAGGAAGTCACCAACAATATATTTCACAGGGATATTTCTCAGTGGCAAATACAGAAGCTAAGAATAACTCATGCTGCAGAGTTGTGCTTTTTGTATTGAACATATTAAAATAATAGCGTCAACTGACCTTGAGACTCCATGTCACCATCATCCATTTCCTCCTGTTTTATGACAGGTGATGCAGGCCATGTCTCCGCCCCCTTCCAAAAGACAACCAATGCTGTTACTAAACTGATCATACAGCAACAATTACACCAACACTAGCATTTGTTTTATTGTTTTTATTACAAAAACAGGGGGAATGACACCAAAATAATGGAATATGTTGAACACAAATTATGGAATATATTTTAGACAAATGTCTTCAGAAGGGCATTTATGTTTAAATGAGAATCCTTGGGAGCCCTAAACGTTTTATCATCTGTAGACTAGACAGTATAGAGCTTGCCTAGGTGTCATTCAAAGCATTATTACTTGCAGTTACAGGCCTGCTACACAGGACTTGAAACGTTTGCATGGTTTTCAATGACATCTGGCTAGGCGTAGTCAGTGCAGCTCTGAGACATATCTAAATCGACAGCCAAACGACAAGCTAAACTCACCATGTCTGTCATCTGACCAAAAGCCTAGTGATGTGCTGTTCTTCCTCTGGTACAGTGAGGTGGACCTTCGTTCTCCAGTAGGATCATCTTCTAGCCAAAGACCATTGGCCTCTTGTTCATTGAGGATTTGCTCCACGACTGGGAAGTCTCTCAAACTGTTGGGGAAGCTAACATACAATACAGATAAAAAAAAGTTGTTACACAAAACTGGGTTATCGAGGCTCAGATTTCCAAACATAGTGGGCATATGCAATCATCACTCATGGCAGGATGGCGTAACTATGTTTTCTGAGAACTAGGTTGCATTTGCTATAGCTACGTTTCAACTAGGAGGTGATAGCATAGTAATCCGCCCTAACGTTACTGGCAACAGACTGTTACCAAGGTTACTCCATGGACAGTCAGAAATAGTTGCTGTAAAAAAAAGATTAAGTATTTTCCAGCCAGAATTGTGAATACAAGTTATTTAACATACTTTACCGGTTGGCCTGTCCATTGGTTCTTTTAGCAGTAGAGAGTGGAAGTGTTAACCCGATCTTTTGCTGACAGTAGGTTCTGTTGCTTGTATTTTCCATCTCCGACGCATTTCACGTGATGCACAATATGTAAACAATAGGCGAACGTTGTCAACCAGAGCGCATTCTCCTTAATCAACTGGAGTGTTTGTGAAATTTACCAGGTGATTGCGTGGGACATATGTTTGGTCTGTGCTTCGGTTAATCTGGCCATCATTGTTGAAATATTGTGTAAGTGGCGTGCGAATTGCGTTTGCATTGAAAATACGAACAAGAAGACAACAGAGATACAGACCAGCGTATTGTCATCAGATTATCCAACTAGGACAACAATCAGCAGACAACTGGTAAAATAAGTATTATTCTACAGTCTGACTTGTGATGGGACTGTTAGCAAAAGTGAGCCTAACGTTACATGTTAGAGACGAGGAGAAGCCTCCCGGAATCGTTGAGGCTAGTATTGTCCAGACTTGGAGCTAGAGCGTCCCCAGACAGGCGACTATTAGATATCCTCTTCGACGGGAGATGTGTGTTAGTTTACTGTAGGCTTCAGTGAGTAAGTGACATGGCTGTAGTAGCTAATTGTAGGCAAGCTTCCTACAGACACAGCCTATACGCATAACCAACGTAGTTTGGTTATGACTCACCTGGTTTTTGAATCTTTCCATGCAGTTCGCTGGCTTCTCCTTCTCGATGTTATTTTCAATCGCCTGTAATCTTATCGTCTTTGGTTTTGTTTGCATGCAACATTTCCACTCAGAGAGCAGCATAAGTTTTCTCCATAAGTTGACAGATGTCTTGCACGGCTTTTTCTGTCAAAGTTTCCATAATGGAGGCAACACGAGCCCAAAGCGAGTTCGAAAGACATGGCTAACAATTATTAAACCACGCTAATTTTGCAGTGTTAAATTTGTTGAGCGTTTGAATTGCTGATGGCCGTTCGGTTCCGGAACATGACGAGGTTGCACCGGTGATATACCGTACACTCGTTTATCTGCCTCTCATTTGACAAGCTGATCCAGTATTTGTATTGTACATGCAAATATATAAACGAAACGATATCACAGGTTTTTACACATTTTATTCCTCTCAAAATAACAGAACATATCGAGTAGACAAACCTTAAAAAATAAATGCTGTACTGAAACCATGAGTCACAATAAATATTTCAATTCCATTTTGCTTAACTCTAATAGAAGCCTTTCTGTGAAGACGTTTTTTAGCCCATAGATTGTTGTAATGTTTGAGTCACTCAAATACCACATGAACACACAGATTTGGCTAAATGTATGACTAAGAAAATGAGTTTAAACTGCAAATTCTCCCCACCATCAAGAGGAGTGTGAACAGAGAAATATACTTAGAAAATAGACGCGGGGCACAGGGTGGTCCAAAGTTGGAAGGAGGGGGTCTGGGCAAAAAAGTTTGGGAACCCTGACATAGCTGATGGTTAGATGGTTGTGGCTAGACGGAAGTAAGATCCTAAGTTTGATCTGTGTGGACAACTGTAGCATTTTAGTTAAGCCTAACTCTAACCCTTTTCCCAACCTACTATGTTAATTATCCTAACCGGCTGCGGTTAGTTCTCCTAACCTGCTATGTAAACAATCCATCAGTCCAGACAAATCATCAGTATACCCAYGAGTGTGTCCCGAAGTGGACAGTTTATTGATCCCCTCGCCTCTCTTTGGAAGTCACCCATGGGAGTTGACAGCAACACGTGRCAACGGAGAGCCCTCYGAGTGAGTTGGTAGGGGGTGGTTTGGGAATCACAGTCTATTCACGTAAAATGCTGCATATTTTGGCTCAATCGGAAACGTCATTTAAAACGTGAAGCGTGCTGTAACAGTCCAAATCGAATCTAGGCCCAACATGAGCATTAAAGATGGCTGTAAAACATTATCCAGGTGCCTGAAGTTAGTTGTGCAGTAAAGGCAGAGATGCGATCCCCTGCCTGTGTGGGATTGAATCCCAGTCCCATCGCTGTTCTACACACTATTTGCAACGCTATCCGTCACCCCTTCMTTCAATTTCATGTCTATCCTTTTTGTACTTACCAAAACAACTTAATTCAGTTGAAGCCATTTCACTTGTGTCAACTTAACCTGAGTTTATGTTACTGGAACTTTTCCACCTAACGTACTCATATCGGCCTTAGGGTCATTGTCATTTGAAGGCTGTGCTCCCTGTACTACCATCGCAGTATCATGACCGGGACGTGGCTTGTTCACCATTAGAGGGTGTTTTTCCAGCTGGTGTCTTTTGAGATGGTACTGTCTTTCAAAGTCCTCATTGCACTCGGAGCATCTGAAGGGTCGGTCTCCCTTGTAAACAACGCACTTGTGCACATCKCGATCCCCTCGCTCCTTGAACGTCTTGTCACATCCTGAGCACCAGAAGTCTTCTCCAATGTGTTTGCTTTCATGGTTGTCACGCATTTTAGGATATACAAACATCATTCCACACATAGAGCAACTGTAGGGTTTTTCTACTTTCTCCTCAACACTCTCGTGTTTTCCTTGATGTTTGGCTAAACAGGTGTGGCGCTTAAAATTCTCACCACAGATATCACAACTAAAGGGCTTCWTTTTGTGTATTAACATGTGTCGGTTAATGTTGCCTTTATTCATAATAATCATACCACATATGTCACAGGTGAAACGCGTGGGTGCCTCAGTCTCAGAACTCTCAGACAACTGACTCTGTTGGTTCTCAATGTCCTTGGACTCAGGTTCTGGGTCAACAGTCTGCTCCACCATTACAGGGTGTTTTTCCAGCTGGTGTTGTTTGAGATGGTCCTGCCTTTGAAAGTCCTCGTTGCACTCTGAGCATCYGAAGGGCCGGTCTCCTTTGAAAACAATGCACTCGTGTGTGTCGCGCTCCTGACGCTCCTTGAATGTCTTGCCACAGTCTGAACAACAATAGTCTTCTCCAATATGTTTGCGCTCATGGTTGTTGCGCATTTTAGAATATACAAACGTCATGCCACACACAGTGCAACTGTAGGGTTTTTCTACTTTCTCCTCAACTCTCGCGTGTTTGCTCTGATGTCGGGTAAATTGGGCTTTGCGCTTAAAATTCTCACCACAGATATCACAACTAAAGGGCTTCTTTGTGTGTGTTAACATATGTCTGTTGATGTTGCCTTTATTCATAATAGTCATTCCACATATGTCACAGGTGAAACGCGTGGGTGCCTCAGAACTCTCAGACAACTGTCTCTGTTGGTCCTCAATGTCCTTGGACTCAGGTTCTGGTTCGACAGTCTGSTCCACCATTASAGGGTGTTTTTCCAGCTGGTGTTKTTTGAGATGGTACTGCCTTTGAAAGTCCTCGTTGCATTCTGAGCAGCTGAAGGGCCGTTCTCCCTTGTAAACAATACACTCATGTGTGTCGCGATCCTGGCGCTCCTTGAACGTCTCGCCACAGTCTGAGCACCAATAGTTTTTTCCAGTGTGACCACGCTCATGCGTGTTGCGAGATGTGACCTGCATGAAAGTTTTTCCGCACACAGAGCAACTGTAGATGATCCCTGTGTAGTGATTGAAGCGCTTGTGTCTGGTCAATAATTTCTGACACTGGAATTTCTCGCCACAGATATCACAGTTGAAGGGCAACCCTGTGTGCTTTCGCATGTGACTTGTCATTCTGGCTTTCTTGTTCTCAGTCTTTCCACATATTTCACAGCTGTACCTTTTATCATATTTCTTCTTCGTGGGTGCCGGAGCATCCTCAGCTGACACCAGCAACGGACTCTGTTCCGTCTTGAAGTCGTCGAGTCCAAGTTCTCTGGATCCCCCAGATGATTGACTTCTCTCTTGCTCGTCACTTTCTCCTGTGATATTCTGATCGGCCCAGTGTGYCACTGGAATCCACTTGTCGTACGCTGGAGAGGAAGTCACCAACAACACACAGTAACTATAATTGTTACAAGTTAGTGTAGTTGAGCTAGTCTGTGCTTTTGTATTGAACACAGATTAGAGTAAAAGATGAAACTGACCTTGAGACTCCATGTCGTCATCATCCATTTCCTCCTGTTTGATGACCGGTGGTGCAGGCCATGTCTCCACCCCCTTCCAAAAGACAGCCTTTAATTAAACTAGTAGATCATAAATACAATGGTTATACTAACATCTTTGTCGTTTATTTATTTTTAAATAAATCAATAGAAACACTACAGGGGAATGACACCAAAATAATGGAATATGTTGAACAACTCATGGAATGCACTGAGTGTACAAACAATAAGAACACCTCCTAATATTGAGTTGTACCCCCTTTTGCCCTCAGAACAGCCTTGATTTGTCGGGTAATGGACTCTAGATTGTGTCGAAAGCGTTCCAAGGGATGCTGGCCCATGTTGACTTCAATGCTTCCAATGTGTCAAGTTGGCTGGATGTCCTTTGGGTGGTAGACCATTCTTGATACACACGGGAAACTGAAAACCCAGCAGTGTTGCAGTTCTTGACACATACCGGTGCGCCCAGCACCTACTACCATACCCCGTTCAAAAGCACTTAAATCTTTGTCTTGCCCATTCTCCCTCTGAATTGCACAAATACACAATCCATGTCTCAAGGCTTAAAAATCCTTCTTTAATCTGCATCCTCCCTATAGCTATATCTCATGCCAAATCCAGTCCGTGGCACATTGGGTTGTCAAGTCATTCTGGCACGCTTCCATACAGCCTGCGATGCGCTGCACTACAAGTCACAGCAAGCACTGCCAACGTGCTGCACACAAACGGCAGTGCTTTGCTACACACACAGCCTCATCCCAGACCCACAAACCAGCCAGCGCCTTGCATATCATCACTAATGGCACTGATTGAATCATCTACCAGACCTTACATTTAAAACTCTTGTAAGCTAAATGTTCATGCCAAGTTTGGTTCCAATGGTCATCGCTGCAGCCTACAGAAAATGTCAAAGGATCGCATAGTATAATTACTAAAAGGAAAATAGTTCATACAAGCAAGTATAAATGAGTCAACAGTTGAGTCATCTGCTTATTAAATTACAGCATGATGGGTTTACATCGGTGAATTGGGCTCCCGAGTGCACAGCGGTCTAAGGCACTGCATCTCAGTGCAATAGGCGTCACTATAGTCCCTGGTTCAAATCCAGGCTATATCACATCGTCCGTGATTGGGAGTCCCATTGGGCGGCACACAATTGGCCCAGCGTCGTCCGGGTTTGGCTGGGATAGCCATCATTGTAATAAGAATTGGTTCTTAACTGACTTTCCCAGTTAATTAAAAGTAATATATATATATCTATCAACGTCAATTGCGCGGCTTCGTGTGTCCCGTTTATACGCAGAGAGGGAAAGTGTATTATTGCTCTCTTATTTTAAGTGTAAAAATGCATAAACAGCATCCTACGTACACTGTATAAAAATATAAATGCAACATTTTCAAAGATTTTACCAAGTACATTTCATAAGTTAATCAGTCAATTGAAATAAAAAATTAAATAGGCCTAATGATTATTATTATTTTTTCTAATCTATGGATTTAACATGACTGGGAATACAGACATGCATCTGTTGGTCACAGATAGCTTAAAATAAAATAAAAAAGTAGGGACGTGGATCAGAAAACCAGTCAGTATCTGGTGTGACCACCATTTACCTCATGCAGCGTGACTCCTTCGGATAGATTTGATCAGGCTGTTGATTGTGGCCTGTGGAATGTGGCGGTCGAATTTCTGGATGTGTGTGGGAACTGGAACATTGTCTTACACGTCGATCCAGAGCTCCCAAACATGCTCAATGAGTGCCATGAATGGCGAGTATGCACACCATGGAAGAATTGGGACATTTTCAGYTTCTTGGAATTGTGTACAGATAGTTGCAACATGGGGCTGTACATTATCATGCTGAAACATGAGATGATGGCGGTGGATTCATGGCATGACAATGGACCTCAGGATCTCGTCACGGTACCTCTGCATTCAAATTGCCATCGATAAAATGCAATTGTGCATGTTGTCCATAGTTTAGGTCTGCCCATACCATAACCCTCACCGCCACCATAGGCCACTCTGTTATCAACATCAGCAAACCACTCGCCCAAATGATGCCATACACACCATCTGCCCGGAACAGTTGAAACCGCGATTCATCCATGAAGAAGCACATTTCTCCAGTGTGCCAGTGGCCATCGAAGGTGAGCATTTGTCCACTGCAAGTGGGTTAGTTTTGTTATTCATTTTTCATTCGCACACACTCCCTTTAAAACAGTCTCTCACACACACACACACAATTGACTCCCCATTCATTGTCCATACCTCTAAAAAATGTTCTAAATGAATTATCCACATACCAACACATTAAAAACAAGAACAGAAAACATTGACAGAGTCCTGAATCACCATGTTCCATACAAGACAGAGGGGTGCATCTCGGTGTCCTAAGACCCTGGTGAGGACAACAAGCTCTCCGGGTGGCTGGTCTCAGACGATCCCGCAGGTGTAGAAGCCGGATATGGAGGTCCTGGGCTGGCGTGGTTACGTGATCTGCGGTTTTGAGGCCGGTAGGACGTAGTGCCAAATTCTAACACGACATTGGAGGCGGCTTATGGTAGAGAAAATAACATAAAATTCTCTGGCAATAGCTCTGGTGGACATTACTGCAGTCAGCATGCACATTGCACACTTGCTCAAAACTTGAGACATCTGTGGCATTGTGTTGTGACAAAATTGCACATTTGAGTGTCCTTTCRTCCCCAGCAAAAGGTGAACCTGTAATGATCATGCTGTTTAATCAGCTTCTTGATATGCAACACCTGTCAGGTGGATGGATTATCTTGGCAAAGAAGAAATGCTCACTAACAGGGATGTAAACAGATTTGTGCACAACATTTGAGAGAAATAAGCTTTTTGTGTTACGTTCATAATTTTTGTTCATTGTACATAAATGGCGATTATAAAGGGACATATTTTTTCAAATAAAACAATGGCCAGTTTGAGGCGCTTGTATACATTATCTTTAAAAACAAAATAATAGGTCATTCTGGCCCCGCAAATTCATTTTTTCAATATGGGCCTTGCGCCGATTGCGTTTGACACCCCTGATCTACACTGATCGAATCATTAACAAGTTACATAAATAAGGGATCATAGCTTTCACCTGGATTCACACTCATGAAAGAACGGGTTTTCTTAATGTTTGTATACTGTGTGTATATTTTTCACAAATAAATATCTTCAGATATGTTAGGAATCCTGGAACCAGCCCTAAAGGTTCTATCTGTAACCTAGATTGTAGAGATCTAAGTGTCATTTAAAGCCTTCTATCTGCAGTTACAGGCCTCTCACACTGGACTTGTAACGTTTGCTGGGCGTGTAGATGGTCACATGGTTAATCAAACCTGGGCATAAGCCAGAGGCCTTTGAGACATGTAACTGACAAATAAAAAGGAAACCACTGAGGGATACAAAGTATATTGAAAGCAAGCTTACACACAGGTGTTGTCGTAAGTTAATAATACTTAACATCCTGGCCTAAAATGAACACCCGTCAACTGCGGGTAAAATTTTGGCATTGTGGCAATATGTCCATTGGTTCCACTAAAGTCCACTTAGATAATCACATTTATAGAAAATAAATCTGCAGTAGCTGTTTAACTAGTATTTCTGCCGTTTTGTTTCATAGCTGGTGAATGAATCGCACAAAGTCAATAACTACGAATACTTACAGCCTATCCCACCTCACACTGCAACACGGCCTGTCGGGGGGTGTTGCACAATGAAAGTAAGGCATACAAGTTGTCTAATTATTTAAACTAAAGTCTACTTAAGTGAGACATTTTCCTAGTTTCTTTGCTATTTACTATTTTTTTTTCAATGTTGCATTTCAACTGCTAGGGAAAAGACAAAGCTGCTACTAGTCAGACTCACTCACAGGCACAAACATGACTCAAGTAGCATTATCACGGTAAACCTCCGCCCTTAAAGGGCAAGGTGAAAACATTTTTCTCATCTAATAATTTTGGTTAAAAGATTCAGGTCATATGAAATTAAATTAAAACAATACACCACTTTACTTCTTACTAGTAATACATTTGTTGTATAAACATTACAAAGCATGCTCGTCCATTTCTTGTTTTTTGTTGGTTAATTTTAAAGAGAATATTTTGTCTGGTAAAAAAAATCTGAGTAGCTGGTAGATTTTTAAAATCTACCTTACAGTGGCTGGTGGACCAAAAAATTAATTGTAGGCCCTGTTAACATCCCATCATGTTTAGGGAATGTATAAATATGCCCAGTTGCCCATTAGTTAGACTACCATGCTAGAAGAAATCTAGGGACTTTGAAAGAGGGGTCTAAAAGGAGCATGGGGTTAAAGTATGTGTCTCTGTCACCAGATCAGACCCAATTTAACACTTACGGGTGATTCTGGAGCGGCACCTGAGACAGCATTTTCCACCACTATCAACAAATACACCAAATTAAATGTTTCTCATGGATAAATGTTACATCCCTCCAGTAGAGTTCCAGACACTTGAAATCTATTCCAAGGCCCATTGAAGGTGTTCTGGTGGGCCAACACCCTAAAGACACTATTTTCGCATTTCTTTTATTTTGGCCGTTACCTGCCTCTACCTTTATAAAATCAACAAACTCAACTCCCATGTCTGTTGTCTGACTAAGAGGCTGTGCTGGCTCTTCTCCTTCTGTACAGTGATGGTGGACCTTCGTCTTCCACAGTAGGATCACCTTCTAGCCAAAGACCATTGGCCTCTTGTTCATTGAGGATTTGCTCGACAACTGGGAAGTTTCTCAAACCTGCGGGGAAACAAACACAAAAAGCTTGAGATTCTGAAAATGTTGGTTATACGAGACTGAAACTTCAAAAACCATGTAGTGGAAATATGCAATCATCACTCATGATGGTAGATATTAATCGGATAAATAGATTTTATTTGTAAAGCACCTTCACTAAAGCAAAGAAATTACATTAGGAGCACAGCAATAGGCCTACTGTAGCGCTGAAGAATCAGGCGACGTCATGAATAATAGCGCTCTCGTACTTTCATAAATAGGCGACTGCTAGCTAACTAGCCACATAGCTAGCTATTGTATATCTATCCCCACTTCCTATAGACAATTTACATATAGGCATAACTATCGTTAGATATTTAATCTCACTGAGTTTTTGAATGCGCTCCATGCAGTTCCTGGACTCTCCACCCCTGTCCCATTCTCCATCGCCTGCAATTTTGTCCTCGAACTTTGATTTTGTTCATGCACCATTTCCACTCGAAGAGCAGCATAGGTTTCTCCCATAAGTTGACAGATGTCTTGCAAGGCTGTTGCTGTCAAAGTTTCCATAATGGAGGCAACACGACAACGAAAGGCKAGTTCGAAAGACATGGCTACAGGAGTTTACAGGAGTGAACTAGGAAATTAACTACTTGCGGAACAATTGCGTTGGTGTTAACCGTTTCATTCCGGACAGCTGACGAGGTGGCGCTGGGGACATACCGTAAGTACTCGTTTATGTGCGGTGGTCACTAGTTACCACAGCCACAAAGTCATAATCGGTTATATCGTAAAAAAWTATGAAAACGAAATTAGCTTTTTGGTCTTTATTTAAAGGTTAGCAGTGTWATTAATATTAGGATTACAATACAATTTTAAGAACAAATTGTAGAAATAGGCGGGATGTATGACTTTGCTGCTGTGGTAACTAGTGACGACCTTCATCGGCCTCCATTTTCCCGCAATATTTGTGTTGTATACAAAATAAGAAAAACACTTAATTAAATCAGAAGAATCTCAATTCCATAATTTATAATGAAAAATATAAACGTAGCATGTAATGTTTCATGAGCTGAAAAAAGATCCCAGAAATTGTCCAGCTTTTCCAAAGAGCTTATTCCTCTAAAATTGTGCACACATTTGTTTACATTCCTGTTTGTGAGCATTTCTCCTTTGTCAAGATAATCCATCTACTTGACAGGTGTGGTATATCAAAAAGTTGATTGAACAGCGTGATCATTACACAGGTGCATCTTGTGCTGAGGACAATAAAAGGCCACTAAAATGTTCAGTTTTGTTACAACACAATGCCGCAGATGTCTCAAGTTTTGAGGGAGTGTGCAATTGGCAGGCTGACTGTAGGAATGTCCACCAGAGCTGTTGCCAGATAAATGAACATTAAATTCTCTACCATAAGCTGCCTTCCACGTTATTTTAGAGTACTTGGCAGTACATCCAACAAGCCTCACAACCGCAGACCATGTGTAAGCACACCAGCCCAGGACCTCTACATCTAGTTTCTTCACCTGCGGGATTGTCTGTGACCAGTCACCCGGACAGMTGATGAAACTGTGGGTTTGAACAACAAGAGTTTCTGCAAAAACTGTCAGAAACCGTCTCAGTGAAGCTCATCTGCATTCATCCTGAGGCCCATTGTCATGCCATTAGTCCGCCGCCATCTCATGTTTCAGCATGATAATGCACAGTCCCATGCTGCAAGGATCTAAACATAATTCCATACATGTCACCATTGAGCATGTTTGGGATGCTCTGGATYGAAGTGTAAGACGGCATGTTCCAATTTCCAGCAAGTTCACACAGCCATTGAAGGGGAGTGGGACAACATTCAACAGCTGGATCAACGCTATGCGAAGGAGATGTGTCTCGCTGCATGAGGCAAATGGTGGTCACACCAGATACTGACTTGTCTTCTGATCCACACCCCTACCTTTGTTGTTGTTTTTACATATACTGAAATTTACTAAATGTATGCTTATCTGCATTTCCTGTCATGTGACATCCATAGATTAGGGCCTAATGAATTTATTTCAATTGACTGATTTATTTTCATCTACAACAATTGCTGTCCATATTCAAGTACGTTTTATTGACAAACCATGATGAAACTTGTCAAAAAAGCTATACACAACTGCTGTAGTGTATTTTACAAATAAAACATGTAAACACTTCACAATTCACATGTCTATGTAAGTGGTATAGTGCCATTTGGGGTTTTTTAGGTATGGGAGCCGACCCCCAAAAAGTGAATTACATAATTTTACAATTAAAGTTTGTACTGACAGATGTAACCTAATGAATATTATAATACAATATGCACAAAATGCATCCTCTAACGGCAACATCTGCCCTATGTCCACACTCTCTCACTAAAATGTAATACCCTCAAACACCAAGTTAGGCATATATAATTTACAAATAGGCCACCAGTGTCATTGGTGAATGATAATTATTTGCGTTTTACCGGTGAAATGTCCAAACTGCATCTGCATGACAATCATTTGATCTCAATCAGCTTCATGGGGATATGCACTTAGATCTTCTTGAGTTACTGTTTCAGGAGCGAAATAGAGCAGATGGTGTTAAACTATTAAACTACTAATTTATATTCTCAAATTGAAAAAAGGGCAGGAGCGCCGCTCCCTTGCGCTCCGGCGGCACCACTCCCCTGGTCTTTGTTAAGCAGCCTTACTCTAATCTCCTTGACTCTTGAGGACTCCTTTGCCTTCCCCACGTCGATACCGTACACGGTGGTCTGGATGAATGTGTAGAAGTTACACAACGCTTCATGGTAGGACACACTGAAGACATAGTGTGCCTTAAAGAGCTCATCAAAAGCTGCCACTGATGTTTGGGCCTTGCATGGGATGGCCTTCTGGTCAACGACGATGTAAAACTTCTGAAGGCTGTTCTTCCTTTCACCGACACAGAGGAGGAAGGGCTGCTGCTCATATCTAACCGTCTCAAGGAAGGTCACCATACTTGTCCCCACCTGAGGAAAAGAGAACAAGACAACAGTAAATAACGTGTTCCACAATCCCGAGGGCAGCCCACATGACCACTAGGCAGGTAGAGTAGTTCAAGTGGTTCCCAACTCCAGTCCTCCAGGGCCTTCAACAGTACACATTTTATTGTAGCCCTGTACAAGCACACCTGAAACATGTCAACTAATCATCCAGCCGTTGAATCAAGTTAGTTTGTCAGGGGACGCACCATGTGCTGTTCAGGGTACTTGAGTTGGGAAACACTGGCCTAGTGGTTAGAGGTGAGCAAGCAGGCAGAGGGTTGCCAGTTCCATTCTAGATGCCATTGCCTTCCGTTGTGCCCATGAGCAAGGTACTTTACTTCCCACAACAGCAGTTCCCAGGCACCCAGTCTGGCAGCCCCCCGCACCTCTCCAAAACCTGTATATGCATGTGCGTCTTTTGGCGGGGTTGGGTTAAAAGAGAAAGTCAAATTTCGGTTGGACCTTGTGTGCAATTGACCAATAAAGTGATCGTAATCTAAGCAACCTAGCGATGAGGGTTTATCTTAACTATATTTTCACTCATATGCGCTCAGAGTTTCATAAAATGGATGTTATCCTATTTACATGGGATGAATTGAATTTGGCTACTCCTCTGGAGACCATTATGTGAAACTGTCATAGTGGCAGGGGAGGGGCTAACAGGAGCTGTGTATTGTTAACAAGTACTGTCCTAAGGAAAGGAGAAGTGCACAAAGATCACAGAACATACAAACCTTCATAAATCTAACCAGATGGTCAGCAGCTTGAGAGGTACGGATCTTTGCGGTCTTCGGGCCCTTTGAGGTCGGGGTAGGAGATGCAGAAGCAACAAAATGGCTGCCAAGTCACTCTCCCATCCTAATTTTCAGTGGAAAACAAGAAATGCTCAGTAAAAGCTCACATGCCAGTTTCACTCAGACATTGTATGGTCAAGTTAGAAAAGTAATTGGAAACACAAAAAACATATATTTGAATTCTGCACTAGTACCATAACATTGGATTCATGCTGCGCAGACGAGAGGAGGTCTTCCACAGGTTCGCTGAAGGGAAGGGTTTTGCAATCTGCGATGACCCTGGGTTTGAAAAATGTTGGCCACTTCGTCATAAATGTCCCAGACACCACCTCTCCGAAAAGTCTGGTGAAATCTTGGTTGATCTGAAGTACATTCAACAAAAAGTCACAAAATTAATCTTTCCACTTATTTTAAAATCACCAAAACATGATGAATTCTATTCATACAGTCTTACCAAGCCTGTAGTGTCAAGGAATCTGGGGAAGACATCTAGGACAGTTGAGGACTTCTCCGGATCATGAACCACCTCCTGTCTGTATTGGAACGTCGCCATCATCTTCTCTCGAACCAGATGACTCATTAGTTGTTGTATGCTGAAGCACAGATATCGCCTCTCTGCATTCATCCCCCGACAGTTGCTCAACAGCTGAAGGGCAACTTCGCTGAGCCTTGGGACCATTTTGATAGGTGGGCTTGGTTCTCTTCTTGATCTTACATGATGTGTTGCGCCCCACTGTCTTTATTCTCCAGGTCAGGTAACCAGACCCACTAGCTGCATCGTAATATTTTTCCTGTCAATCAATAAGAAAACAGTTTTTTTTAAAAAGATGAACGCCGTTTTAATGTCCTGGAACTTTTGGCCTGGTATCCTGAGAGAGAATTCAGTCCTACATTTATACTTACATAGCCATGCTCTGAATCTGGATCATTCAAGTAGGGGAATAAAGTSACAATCCCCAGGGCGTAGTTGGTGCGGACACTTGATGGGGGGATCCTCCTTCGAGGAAGAATACAAAAAATATCTAAATAAAATGTTTTAAATAAAATACTGTTTTATGTTTTAATGTGCATTGTATGCATCCACCCATCAGAACATAGYAAGTTCCCTCAGGAAATAAAAAGTTATTTGAAGTGACTTGCCTAGTTAAATAAAGGCTGAAAAAAAAAAAAAAAAAATTGGAATAAAAATTGCTAAAAGCTACCATCAGTGATTCATTTCTCAGCAAAACGTCAGTCAGCCGCGCTACATGGTTTGATCTAAAGCTGATGGATGGTGCTGGGGAACCCCCCCCCAGTATGAACACACAGGTACTCCAAGTTTGACTAAAATCATGCACTGTTAAACATAATACAGCTTTGGTCATCACACATTTCTAACACATTGAATTATTAACGTACCCATGACTTTCCATCATGTCGGCCACAATAATGTTCACCATCAGTCTTCGTGTGCTATCCGTAAGACCTTTGGTTTTCCCATACTCCTGGAATACCTTTTCTCCACCTGGCTTTGAGTGAAGGATGGCACTGATCATCTAGAAAAACACATCAAAACAATAGACGCCTTTGTGATCAGTCGAGCATCTTCAAGGTAGTGGTAATGGACAAGAAGACAAGGGTATGTAAATAGGCGGAACAYAAACAGCTACACGTGTTTTAAAGTAATATCACTYACGCGCTAGTAGTGGAGCTAACAGCAGCGTTTTACACAACTCACGTCTCTTGCTGCATTTCTGTCTGTAGGTTCATCAGTCAGACSTCTTTTTCTTGCCTTGMTTTTTTCCAGAGTTAAAGCTGATCCAGAGGAATCAGACCCAACTGAGCAGATCGAGACCTCAGACATGGACACTTGTTCATCTGAAAGATTACAAAGATGTAACTTTCAGGGAAAATTCAGCACAAAAAAKTCCCTACCATTACCACTATTTGCTAAAGAGCTCTAACTAGAATCTGATGGACATTACAAAAACAATCCAACAATGACTTACCAAATGTCTCGATCAACTGATAACAGATGAGTGAAAATAAGATGTGGGTATTTTGATGGACTACACTTTAGCAAAGAATTGGGATAATATSGTGCAGGAGGAACTTAGCTGTGCCTTTGCATTCATCACCTAACAGTTCCTCAACAGCTGAAGGGGAACTTTGTTGAGCCTTTGGACCATTTTGATAGGTGGACTTGGTTCTCCTCTTGATCTTACATGATTTGTTGCGCCCCACTGTCTTTATTCTCCAGGTCAGATAACCAGACCCACTAGCTGCGTCGTAATATTGTTCCTGTCAGTCAAAAACAAAACAGATCAAAATGATCAACACCATTTAATTTAACATCCTGGAACTGTAGGCCTGGTATCCCCTGAGAGAGAATTCAGTCCTCCGTTCATACTTACATAACCATGCTCTGAATCGGGATCATTCAAGTAGGGGAATAAAGTCACAATCCCCAGGGCGTAGTTGGTGCGGACACTTGATGGGGGGATCCTACTTTGAGGAAGATAAAATAAAAAGMAACAACAATTCTAGTAAAAGCGATAATCAGTGATTCATTTCTCAGCAAAACTGAAGCCRCACTACATGTTGTGATCTAAAGCTGAGGGATGGTTCTGGGGAAACCCACTCAGTATTAACAGATAGACTGGCACTCTACAGGGAATGCATGCATGACTGGTGTTTCAGATCCACCTAAAATCACAATGCCACAGTAATGGAGCTTGTGTCAAAGGGCACCCTAAAATGAAAGCTTTTAAGATATTTTCATACGTCAAAAGTACACTACTGTCAKGCCATGTTTCCATTTCCTAACCATTGGTTTGTAGATATAGTAACTATACCTCAAAATGAACGGAAAGAATTGGCAACAAAAATCTATCAAGCAATAGTGTGGGAMGTGGACATGCAGTATATTGACAGTAGTCTGCTTTTAAGGTCTGAAATCATCTAGCAGACTTTCATTTTGGGGTGTCTAATACCTTTAAGTTTGACAAATGATACACTTAAATATTATACCATTTGTCATCATACGTACCCATGATTTTCCATCATGTCGGCCACAATAATGTTCACCATCAGTCTCCGTGTGCTATCCGTAAGACCTTTGGTTTTCCCATACTCCTGGAATACCTTTTTCTCCACCCGGCTTTGAGTGAAGGATGGCACTGATCATCTAGAAACCACAACGACAAAAATGGAAGCCTTGTGATCAGTCGTGCATCTTCAAGGTACTGGTAATGGGCAACATTTTACACAACTCCCATCTCTTGCTGCATTTCTGTCTGTGGGTTCATCAGTCAGACCTCTTTTCCTTGCCTTGGCTTCATCCAGAGTTATAGTTGAACTGATAGGACTTCAGAGTGCGTGAGCTCTGCGTGTTGAGGGATTTGATGTAGGTGAACCCTTTCCCACACACGCGCAACTGTAGGTTTTCACGGTGTTGTGTTTGTGCCGCTGGTGCCTGGTCAAGCCGCTCTGACGCTGGAATTTCTCACCGCAGATATCGCAGCGAAAACGTGGCTTCCCGGTGTGTTCTAACATGCGTGTTTTATACTTTGTCTTTATGGGTGTCGCAGCATCCTCAGCTGACACCAGCAACGGACTCTGTTCTCTCTTGAAGTCGTCGAGTCCAAGTTCTCTGGATCCCCAGAGGCTGGACTTCTCTCTTCCTCATCATCTTCTCCCCCGATATTCTGGTTGGCCTTGGGAGTCTCTGGAATCCACTCGCCGTAACCTGGAAATGAAGTAACCAACAATGAATGTGACAGAGTTAGCTTTACAATGACTCATTAAAAGGGATAGTTTACTTTGAGGGTCTTTACAAGTGCAAAATAAAATAAAGACCACATTGATTAGCGTAATCAAAACCGTTTGTCTTGCCTTCATGTTTGTTAGAAGCAGAGAGCATATCCAACTGACAATTTCTTAGAAAAAAAAATATTAACTATTGGAACCAGATTTAAAAAATAACTGATGCTGGCACAAGTGGAGGAAAGATGGAGCATAACTAACAAATTACAGTAAACGAAAATGTACGCTTAATCCAGTATAATGTATAGAATTGATTATACAAGAGACAAAATTCAGCACAATGGCAGAGTCATGTCTTAAGTGTAAAACTATTAATGACTCAATCCATGTTTTCTGGGATGCTATAATGCCCGAAATTGTGGGTGGAGCTATAAAGTTGGCTGTCAGAATATATACAATGTAAATGTATTTTTAATCCGTCTGTCTGCATATTTTAAGACTGACATATTGGGGTGTAGTGAGTTACCCAATGGGCTGGACGATTCTGTTATCACTCATCTTGAAAAAACGTATACTGAAAACTTGAAGTCAATCAATCCACTGACATTGATACAATGGAAAATGTAATGATTTATTATTGAATTAGTAAGGGCGACCAAGAAAAACAAATCGGTTCAATTTAAGGCCAAGTGGCAAACAATAATGCAGGCACGAGGGATGGGGTGTGAGCATGCAGGTCTGGGCAGATGAGATGTAGCTGTGTGTCTAAGTTGTTGTTGTATATATACACACACACACATTTGTTTTTGGAATGGATTTTTTTATTTATTTTTTAAATGTATATTACAAAAATAAATAATTTATATAATTATGACATATACAACAATGTAATACAAGCGAAATAAAATACTTTACATCGTGATTGAAAATAGTTGCTTCAACTAACCTTCCGATTCCAGATCATCATCAGCCATTTCCTCCTGTTTGATGAGCCATACTGGCCATGGTACCTTCCAAAAGACAATGTCATTATTGATGAATAACGTTCTAAACCACAGCCAGTTATGTTGGGGATGCATCAACATCACAKACATCTCGTGTGGTGGTCCTCACTTACAAAGTAGGTGGGACAAACCAAACGGAATTTACCGTGTCTGTAATCTGACCAGGGGGCTGTGGTGGCTCTTGTCTCTCCGTCTCTGGCACCGGTGATGCTAGGCCTTCAAAAACAGCACCGTCTTCTAGCCAATGATAGTTGGCCTCTTGTTTATTGAGGATTTGCCCCACGATTGGAAAGTTTCCAAAACTTGGTGGGGTAACTAACATACAAATAATGAAAATAGACGCATTAATGATTTTATACATATATTTTTACAGACACCACTATAGTGGTGGTTTAGCCCTCTGTGGTTATTTTTGTTATAAACTGGGTCGTTCAAGCCCTGAATGTTGATTTGCTGACAGCCATGGTATTTCAGACCGTACACTGAACCTTTATATTTAGTGCTCTAATTACGTTGGTAACCAGTTTATAACAGCAATAAGGCACCTCAGGTGTTTGTGGTATATTAGCCATATACCACACCCCCTCGTACATTATTGCTTAATTAAACCATGGATGTACACCAGACGCTAAAATGTGTGTTGTACACTAAATAGTTAACTGTCAACATCTCACCAGGTTTTGAAGCGTTCTTAAGGCAGTTCGCTGGCTTCTCCATCCTTGTCTCTTTTTTATTTTGTTCATGCAACATTTCCACTCGAAGAGCAGCATAGCTTTCTCCCATAAATTGACAGATTTCTTGCACGACTGTTGCTGTCAAAGCTTCCATAATGGAGGTGACACGACAACGAAAAGCGAGTTCGTGAGACATGGTTACCAAGTAGACTACAACAAACAATCTAATTTGTTCCTACTGTTATGTGAGAAGGCTACAGTAAACATCTTCTTTGTTATCAGATGGTGGCTTCACCTTTTCACACCTCTTCACATCCCCCGGAAGTTTTCTTCTGATTAGTTCCCGGACAGCTGACGAGGTTGGGCGGGCCGGTGAAATACCGTAAATACAAGTTTAGATACGCCCTTGATTCTAGCAGCTTCTTACATCTTTTGTTGAGAATTTATTTGATACTCAAATATTAATAGGAAATTTCCCAACAGCATAAGTGGCGTTTTCTTTTCTCCCACTAAACAAAATCAACAAGACAAACTGCCTGAACAAACTTTCAAACATTCTCATCCTCTTGATCTTATAAGCTGCTATGTACCTTTCTACAGCTATAAAATACTAAGCTATATAACTTGATTGTAATAGCTTAGATTTGAACAACCATTGTTTGGTGTGAGTGAGTGGAGCATGATTCCCCATCTTTTCAACATACTTTGTACAATAGTCAACTTTAACAAGTTATAGAGACTGCAAGAAATGTTCAAAATGTCTATAGTTTTCCTCCCCAATTGTTTGTTGTGCTTGTTTGCAAGACCAGCACTCAGGCCTTGGAAATGGAACTGGCAGCCAGGTCATAACCGTAACCCAATGAAACTGAGGGGTCAGATTAACAAATGCAATTTTCTCCATTTGTATGGTAAAAAAATATACAACATGAATGTACAAGATTTGTTATAAAAATATTATAATAGAATTCAGCCATCAATGAAGTAGTTGATGCATGAAGCCTATAGCCTGAAATCCAGAACCTGTTTTGCTAACATTCCACTCCTTGTACTCTTTTTCTTGGCCAAATTGTTTTGCTTCTCAATGACAAAAAGCAAAAGCAGAAACAGATCTGAGATCAGGCTATAATGCCTCTGTTTGCAAAGCAGGCATCTACCAGGAATCAGGGTGTTTTCTGTTCATGTGTGCTCGCATGTTCTTCATGGTCACCATACGCCCACATATGGTGCAGGTGGCGGTCAGTCTCTGTCTCAGTCTGGTCCCTTCAGCATGTTTCATGGTGCCGTGTTGTTGTGCCACAGACACAGGATCTGATTCTGCTCCCTCCAATGGAGTGGCTATCTCCGGGTGTTTCCTCAGCAGGTGCTGCTTCAAGTTCTTTCTCAGGAGCACAAAACCACAGTGATCACACATAGTCGTCAGAGTCCTATAGGCTGGACTATGAGGCAGTTGGATATGGGTGGTGATTTTAATACGCTGGTTTACAGCAGGCGTGGGCAGTACCAAAGGTGTGGACGGTACAGCATGCGTAGAGGGCAGTGCAGCTGATGAAACAGGAGCTGAAGCCCCTTGACACAACAGCAGATGACTTGCCATGGCATCCCTCCTGATGATAGTTCTCTCACACTGGGGGCAGTGATAATGGCCATCTGTCCTACAGTCCAAATTGCATTTACAAATCTTTTTATCTAGAAAAATTAGACGGAAATGAGTAAAGCACATCTGGACAAGAATGATAATACAATCTAGCAGACTACATGGTTAAAACATCAGCATACCTTTGAAAGACACTGCATTTTTCAGGTGCACATCAACATGGCGCTGTAATCTTGAGCGTTTGGTTGGTTTAAAGCTGAGACAAAGTGGACAGTGGAACAATTTGCAGCAGGTTGTGCATCTTGTGAGTGATAGTAGAGAATTGACAGGAACAATCGAATGGTGCACCTGTAACAAATAACTTAATGTAAGTAAAAAATAATAATAATGAGATTGGCTAATTGTTGGGCTTAACAAAGTTCTATGGTGCCATATTTATTGGAGTATCAATTAAAGTGCATGCAGAAAGGATAGGATTATATTAAGGATTATGGGTAGGCGTATTAATATACAAAAAATATATATCTGACATCACACAAACACAGCCACTGACAATAACACATTACTGGCTCCAACACAACACACTGTGGATAGCAAATATCATGGAATGTTCACATATATTCAATGTCCCAAACATATGTAAGCAACTCACGTTAGCCAGCCAGCCAACTCTTAGTACAAGTTAGCTAGCTAGATATGAAACGTTAAAGTATGCTTCTTATTTGTTTTAACATTAAGAAGTTGCATCGTTTACCTTGGTATTGTCCGTACACGTCGTTGAAACGTATAATTTGCTACGAAACGTAAGTCTAATTTATATAGTCTCATTTATGAATTAGGCCCCCAGTATATGATCACAAGCTCCACTGACCTCATCTTCCATAAGCTTAACCAGAGAGGATGTGGTCTTTGGTTTAACAGGCTGTGATGGTTCTTGCGATGACATCGGTAACAGTGGAGCGTAATCATCATGACCTGTGGGATCATCGTGGTCCATGGGATCATCTTCCATATCAGCACCACTGGCCTCTTCTTCATCCTGCTGTTCCGCAACAGGGGTCTTTCTCAAACCTGGTGGGGTAACATACCAGTTAAGATTTGGGTACTACAGTACCTTTAGTTCCCTAGCTATGAAGGCCCATATTCCATAATATCTAACTTACTAGAAAAAAAAAGAGTTGCCATAACATTGACTGCATAGTGTTACAGCTAATGACTGTACTTAAAGGGATTTGGATCCCACATTTATTGGGGACAACTGACCCCTTCATTCACCCCCAATGTGTAGTGTTCACCTGGGTGATAGCTTGCTCTCATTTACACAAGCCATATTGGAGTCAAACGGGCTTGGTGATAGTTAACCCTAACCCAAGATTGAGTGTGGGCCAAGCAACCACCCATACAGGTTTATAGGTAGCTAGCTATCTTCTAGCTCTGGTCCAGGGCAGAGCTAACCTCTAGATCAGTGGTAACCAACCTTTTCTGAATCAAGATCACTTTGAGTCAAAATGCCAGCCGAGCTCTTCCGCTCAGTTAAAAATATGACTAAGCAGGTTAGTTGAAAAATCTATGGCACATTTTTTATGAGTTGAAATTTTCCAGATTGACTGACTTTCGTGTCTTAAAGTAAAGATGGACTGTCGTTTCGCATTGCTTATTTGAGCTGTTCTTACCATAATATGAACTTTGTGTTTTATCAAATAGGGCTATCTTCTGTATACCACCCCTACCTTGTCACAACAGACCTGATTGGCTCAAACACATTTAAGAAGTAAAGAAATTCCACAAATTAACATTTATCAAAGCACACCTGTTAAATGAAATGCATTCCAGGTGACTACTTCATGAAGCTGGTTGAGTGATCAAAGCTGTCATCAAGGCAAAGGGTGGCTACTTTGAAGAACCTCAAATATAAAATAAATTTTGATTTGTTTAACACTTTTTTGGTTACTACATGATTCCATTTGTGTCATTTCCTAGTGTTGATGTCTTCACTATTATTCTACAATGCAGAAAATAAAGAAATACCCTTGAATGAATAGATGTGTCCAAACTTGACTGGTACAGTACATATTACCACGACTAACCTGTACCACAGCACATTGACTCGGTACCCCTGGTATATTGCCTCGTTATTGCTTTTCCCCCAAATTTTTAAAAACTTTAGTTTACTCACTTTTCAAATATTTTCTTACTTAAAAAAAACAGCATTGTTGGTCAAGGGCTTGTAATGTTTAGTAAGCATTTCACCGTAAGGTCCACACATGTTGTATTCGGCGCATGTGACAAATCATTTGATTTGTGATCTCACCTGCCATTTGTATACGATCAGAAGAACGGCAAGGGCTAAATGCTTGCACAGTCTCCTTCTCCCTCCCTGTGCCAATCTCCTTCGCCAGGGGCTTCCTGTTCGGTTCATGGCCACACTCCATTTCCACACGAAGAGCAGCGTAGCTTTCTTCCATTATTTGACACACTGCTCGTACGGCTGTTGCTGTTAAAGTTTCCATAACGGACGCTACACGCGCACGAAAAACGATTTCGTTGAACATCTTTTTTATTAATTGACTACAAGCACAAGCCAGCTAGCTTCTTCTCAGCATTGCTTGCTGTTTGGTGTTTTAGGCCGGGTTTCTACAGCACTTTGAGATATCAGCTGATGTAAGAAGGGCTTTATAAATACATTTGATTTGATTATCCTACTTCGGGATTGGCGGATAGCATCCAATTTAAATGTACGTACACCGCCACCTACTATACTAAAGTGGGGCCAGTCATTTCCTACCTACATTAAATTCTCATTATTCCTGTAACTAAAATAAATACATCCACCACTTAACCCTACACCTACAGTATATACCACTATTTTATTAAAATCACCACCCCATTACCTCTTCTGCAGTAAAATCTCGTACACCCAGGTACTTCTCTGCAGCTGCCACGTTACACCCTTTAACTATTGTCAAATACCGTACCTCCAAGTACTTATATGCAGCTGTCACCACTTTATTTTCTGTGATTTACGTTCCATTTCAGCGGTTCAATTGYTAACCATGGCAATGAATGCTATGAAGCCAWRCTTACTAWGCAGGCTAGCTAGCAAACAAACTTACCCCCGCAATACCCTGTTCCGGGGTTAAACCATCTACTTCCGGAGACAATTCAGCGTAAACACTGAGATCACAGTTTARTGTCTGATGAGATAAAGCTTCATGCATTATTCTCAAAGACAAAATACGTTCTTCTCATTTCCCATGAGTTGGTTTATTTCTCAAAACATCCCAAAAAACGTTTAAACTTTAACACAAGCATGTMCCTTGTGACAYTCTTATTTTGGCCTGATTATTTTCAACACTACACAAATACTGTAGGAATTTGAATAATAAYAAGTTGAACCTTATGTTGAACCAATATAACAATCTGCAGCAAACATTGATTCATTCTTTTCATTACAATTTGCTCCAGAATACAAAATAATAGTTAGAGGAGAAAAAAGAGAACGCAAAGTATGAATACAAAGAACAGGTAACGCGACTTTTAATGCCGCGTGTACGTGCTAGTCGGAACTGGGAAACTCGGAAATCTCCAAGTTGCTAACTGGTTGAAATCGTGTATAACTAACAAGTCGAACATTTCAGAGTTGAGGCATTTAGACAGAGCAATCACACACCTCATTCAATTTCCAATCAATTCAGAAAAAAACAATCCTAAATCAACACAGCAAATCAATACAACATATCATTTCCTTGCGTGAACTGTCTGATGTCTTATCAGATTGCTCAGAAAGGAGAAGTTCTTCCCACACTGGGCGCAGTGGAACAGTTTCTCACCCGTATGGACGCTCTGATGCACTTTTAAATTACTGGAATGAGAGAACTGTTTCCCGCATTGAGCGCATCTGAAAGGTTTCTCCCCTGTGTGTACTCTCTGGTGCCGCTTCAGGCRGCACAGCTGGCTGAACTGCTTCCCACACAGGGCACAC
Source organism: Salvelinus sp. IW2-2015 (assembly GCF_002910315.2). NCBI lineage: Eukaryota > Metazoa > Chordata > Actinopteri > Salmoniformes > Salmonidae > Salvelinus > Salvelinus sp. IW2-2015. The sequence continues at coordinate 42,748 of NW_019945172.1, forward strand.
TCGTACGGTTTCTCCCCCGTGTGGACCCTCTGGTGCATCTTGAGCTGGCACAGGTGAGGGTACTCCCTCCCGCAYAAGGTGCACCTGTAGGACCTCGCCCCCTCCTCCCTAGACCCTCTGTCCTGATGAGTCCCAGTCATGTCYCCCAGGTGGGTGTCGGGGGCGCTCCCCTCGAAATCCACCCAGGTGGGGTKCTGCAGCTCCCCGGTTCCCTCGGCCAATGGAGCGGTGGTTGCGGGGTTCTGAAAGGTGCCGAGGCGGTTGTTGAAAGCGCCGTCCATGCAGATGGTGTAGAAGTGATTGTCAGGTGAGTTCTGTCTRGCTGCWGYCTGGACACCTGGGTGAGGATGATGATGATGATAAGTGTTACTCGAATGTCCTCCAAGAAGCATGGCATCTGCTTCACTATGTCCTCCTTGATGATGCCGGTGTTCCATGATGTCACCTTGTCTCCACGACGAGGGCGTGCCATCCCCATCTTCCCCCTCGTCAACATGGAGGGGGTCAATAACTATGACCTCAGACTTGACCCCTGAACCGCCCTGGGAATACTCGTGTTCACCCCTCACCATCTGAGGAAGTGGGGGAATGGGGTTCAACTTTTTGAGAGGCGAGGGGCTTCCTGAGACTGTCTCGGCAGCATAACTAGAACAAGATGGCCGATCATTCGCTGTATCACTGCCTCTTCGCTTACGGGAGTTTACAGGCAGATCGTTTGTTCTCTCGGAGTTTAGGCTGCGCTGCTGTTTAGCAACAGGTCCTGGACCTGTGAGTTGGAYCACCTGGCTCAGGCTCTCAGGCTCCGGGTCTGACTTGAAAACAGTGTCTGATCTGTTGACAGTCACTATGCTGTGTTTGGTTCTGAGCTGCTCAGTGAGCTCTGTTTGGTCCYTGTCTAGAGAGGTCTGTGTGTTTGGGTCTGTCATTCTYTGGCCACTATCAGTGCCTGAAGAGACAACAYAAGCATGATGGTCATATGTAGTCAAATAAAAACAATGAGGTTGTCAATCAGTATGTCATTTTTCATTACAACAATCCATTCATCATTACCTGGCATCTSCCTCAGACCCTCTTCTTTCTTCCATGGCTGGAGYTCTCTCTCCCCTTCCACAGTAGATTTGGCCTGAAAAGAGGAGGGAGGAATTAAGTAGACAGACATGAGCTCTACAAAGCTCTKAAACAAATGCAGGTCTATTAMAACTCAGATATTACWAGGCTATAATATTGATCAACTGGCTTGAATTAAGATGTTAATTTACTGACTCAACTCATGGACACAGAACATCTGAAGCTTCTCTGTCCTCAAAACATTTGAAACTAAAATTGGACTGCAATAATTTCCTGTACTTTTGAAAGGAAAACATAGTTTCCTGCCAACTGACTGATTTCATTCGTAAGCAATGTGAGAATACACTAWGTAGGTTCTATTTGAGAATATATATGTAGGGTCAATGTGAGAATATATATTTAGGGTCAATGTGAGAATATATATGTAGGGTCAATGTGAGAATATATATGTAGGGTCAATGTGAGAATATTTATGTAGGGTCAATGTGAGTTTTAGGTACACCACCCCCTTCACGAAAATGGTTCGCTCCTACAGACAGTGAGTCTGGTGGCCCTGGCTTGCTATATAAAGCAGGCAGACAGGCATCGAGGCATTCAGTTACTGTTCGATTGAACGTTAGAATGGGTAAAACAAGCGACCTAAGAGACTTTGAGCATGGTATGATTGTCAGTGCCGGGTGCGCGGTTCCAGTATCTCAGAYACGTCCGGCCTCCTGGGATTTTCACGCACAACCGTGTCTCTAGGATTTACATTGAATGGTGCGACAAACAAAACATCCGGTCAGCGGCAGTCCAGTGGACGAAAACAACTTGTTGATGAGAGAGGTCGAAAAATAATGTCTAGAATAATGCAAGCTAACAGGCGGGCCACAGACAGACAAATAACGGCGTAGTACAACAGTGGTGTGCAGAACGGCATCTCGGAACGCACAACTCAGCGGTCCTTGTTACGGATGGGCTATTGCAGCAGACGACCACACCAGGTTCCACTCCTATCAACTAAAAACAAGCAGAAGCAGCTCAAGTGGGCACACTCAACACTGGACAATTGAGGAGTGGTACAACCGCATAGCCATTTTGCACAAGAAGCATGAGTCAATGGCCCCATCTTGCCTGGTGTCAACGGTACAGGCTGGTGGCGGTGGTGTAATGTTTTCCTAGCACAGGAATGTACCAATTGAGCAACGTTTGAACACCACAGCGTATCTGAACATTTTTGCTGACCAGGTGCATCCCTTCGTGGCTACAGGGGGGTCCGACCCAGTACTAGATGGGTGTACCTAATAAACTGGCCAGTGAGTGTATATTTACGGTCAAGAAGCACCATGAGGGGCCTCCCGAGTGACACAGCGGTCTAAAGGCAACTGGCTTTCGCCATGCTTGAGGCGTCACTACAGACCCGGGTTCGATCCCAGGCTGTGTCCGGGAGTCCCATAGGGCGGTGCACAATTGGCCTAGTGTCTCCCGGGTTAGGGGAGGGTTAGGCTGGGGGGCTTTACTTGGCTCATCGCGCTCTAGCGACTCCTTGTGGCGGGCCCGGCGCCTGCAGGCTGACTTCGGTGTTTCCTCAGACACATTAGTTTCAGAGGACGCATGACTCGACTTTGGCCTCTCCCGAGCCCGTTGGGGAGTTGCAGCGATGAGACAAGCTCGCAATTGGATATCACAAAATTGGGAAGAAAAAGGGGGTAAAATACAAAAAAATAAGAAGCACCATAATTCTTTGAAAAATATTATTTATTGAGGGAATTATAGGATTTAATGAACAAATTGGTACAAAAGGACAGTTTTTCACTCTCACGGTACAATTGCAGGATCTGCTATAACTTTGTGAGGCACGCAGTATTCTTATGAGAAAACAACCACTATCAACCTTAAAAGTGAATGTGAATGATGCTGTTGGCCTTGAAGGAGCCAAGGAATTAAGAAAACTTAACAGTTTATGCCGATAATTGTAAATATGAACCACATTGTATTGTAAACCAGCCTTGTCTCATAGACTAGATGTAACATAGTACATCTACATCTGTGACCCTCAAATGAATATGATATGGTACTTTTGGTATAGTTACATAAGAAAGAAGGTTACTTAAGGCAAAAATGAAAGGAGTGGTGGTTGGTCGGCGTGGATGGGGGGCGTACAACACAAAAGTCTAGCAACCCAAAAGTTGAGTGTTCAAATCTCATTATGGACATTTACTACTTACTACTTTACTACTTTTAGCTACTTTGCAACTACTTAGCATTTTAGCTAACCCTTCCCTAACCATAACCCTTTAACCTAACTCATAACCTTAACCCTAACCCTAGCCATCTAATCACATAGCTAACGTTAGCCAACACAAATTGTAATATGTCATATGTTTTGCAAATTTGTAGCGCTCTGCAAGAGCCGACTAGGTGAAATCTGTTGACGTGCCCTTGAACAACGCACTTAAGCATAATTGCTCCTGTAAGTCGCTCTGGATAAGAGCATCTGCTAAATTACTAAAATGTAACAATTTTATTTTTAAAAAAATTTAACATGCATGAGACCAAAGCAAACATATGACAACGTTTGAACTCATGATATTGCTATAACATATTTTCAATAGGAATCTCTTGCTTCTGTGTCAGTTCTCAATGATGAAGCTTCTGATGTCTTTTCAGATTGCTGGAGTGGGAGAACCTGTGGCCGCACTGTGCACAACTGAAGGTCTCCCCAGTGTGAACGTTCTGGTGAACTTGGAGATGGCTGGCGCACACAAAGCTCTTCTCCACAAAGGTGCAGGCGAACCCCCGCTTCCTGGTGTGGCCAACAGCGTGCTGCGCAAGTCGCTCTCATGGACAAACTTCTTATGGCAGTTTGTTACGGTTGTTTCTACGGTGCATAGTCTACCGTGTGTGGTGAGATTATCAAGTGAGAGGAAATTGTGGTGCTTGGTCTAAAATGGCCAACAGGAAGTGAGGTATGAGTTGGTTGTTGAGCTCCTCTTCCTGGTATTTCAGAGTGTCTATGGAGGCTTGCCAACGAACACCAACTATCTTTGTTGGCCTCAACTGCATTTCCTGTGCCAAGATGCATGCCTGTATTTATCTCTGAGGGCCGGAAGCCGGGTGAAACCAATTGCGTGGTGTTGTCTCTCATCGATTCGGTGTGAATCATTGGTGCGTTTCTGTTAAACACTCCCACTACCTGCTTATTTCCAGTCCCATTGTCCTGTGGTGCAGTAGCTGTACCCACCTGACCCCACTCGAAACCTCTATCTACCTGCTGCCCACTGGATACAGAGTCAATCACTATCACATGTTCTGATGAAGAATGGAACGACTTGGGGAAAAACCTGCGGTTTTCTAACCTACACCTCTCATTTCTATGTCTGAGCTAGTCTGTGTTTCTGGGCCCACTGGGCCACTCCTAGGTCCATTACTTTAGTGTGAGCAGCAGAGGCGCCATCATCAGTCGCTACTACCTCTCTGCACACCTGGTTTAAATAATCTCTTAGGAGATTGAGGTCCCTGTTCATGTCACACTTTGTGTCCAGACTCTGTCTCTCTGCTCTGGGTTCAAAATCCTGTGTACTGCTGGAGTCCCTGGTTCACATTCCCTGTTTCTGACTGGAAGACGACGTCAGATCCACTGACCTCCATAGCGGTGTTGTTGTAGTTGTTGTTGCTCTGGGGTCACTGGACTGGAAGGCGGGGTCCTCTGTGGTGGCTGCAGCCAGTTGGGTGGTTGGCTTTCTGCTGCCTCCCACTGTTCTGGCTGGGTGTCTGGACCTAGATTCCTGGTCATCTGTTTCTCCCTCCACCTTGATGATCAACAGGTCTGGTTCCCCTTCCTCTGTCTCTGTCTCTGCTGACTGCTGATGGGGTTAAGTGGGAGAGATGAGTCAGTGAGACAGAGCATACACTATCTACTGAATGAAGATATGGGCATGACATGGATTTAGTGAAATTCATAGTAGTTGCCTTTGTTGTTATTGTGTTATAACCTGTGGTGGAGGGTAAACTCCACCTTTTGTATTTTGCGTGAGCGTTTACAAAACCGTTTGTGCAAAAATGCCTTGAAAGTATAGAGAGTATTACTTTAATCACAGCAACATCTATGGTTATAATATGCTGGGATATATACGTCTATACAGACATAACCTCATCCCCAGGCGGAAGGAAGTGTCTCGTGTCCGAGACTAAAACAGATATAACAGTGGGGCAAAAAAGTATTTAGTCAGCCACCAATTGTGCATGTTCTCCCACTTAAAAAGATGAGAGAGGCCTGTCATTTTCATCATAGGTATACTTCAACTATGACAGACAAAATGAGAAAAAAAATTCCAGAAATCACATTGTAGGATTTTTTATGAATTTATTTGCAAATTATGGTGGAAAATAAGTATTTGGTCAATAACAAAAGTTTATCTCAATACTTTGTTTATATACCCTTTGTTGGCAATGACAGAGGTCAAACGTTTTCTGTAAGTCTTCACAAGGTTTTCACACACTGTTGCTGGTATTTTGGCCCATTCCTCCATGCAGATTCTCCTCTAGAGCAGTGATGTTTTGGGGCTGTTGCTGGCAACACGGACTTTCAACTCCCTCCAAAGATTTTCTATGGGGTTGAGATCTGGAGACTGGCTAGGCCACTCCAGGACCTTGAAATGCTTCTTAACGAAGCCACTCCTTCGTTGCCCGGGCGGTGTGTTTGGGATCATTGTCATGCTGAAAGACCCAGCCACGTTTCATCTTCAATGCCCTTGCTGATGGAAGGATGTTTTCACTCAAAATCTCACGATACATGGCCCCATTCATTCTTTCCTTTACAGGGATCCAGTCGTCCTGGTCCCTTTGCAGAAAAACAGCCCCAAAGCATGATGTTTCCACCCCCATGCTTCACAGTAGGTATGGTGTTCTTTGGATGCAACTCAGCATTCTTTGTCCTCCAAACACGACGAGTTGAGTTTTTAACCAAAAAGTTCTATTTTGGTTTCATCTGACCATATGACATTCTCCCAATCTTCTTCTGGATCATCCAAATGCTCTCTAGCAAACTTCGAACAGGCCTGGACATGTACTGGCTTAAGCAGGGGGACACGTCTGGCACTGCAGGATTTGAGTCCCTGCGGCGTATGTGGGTTACTGATGGTAGGCTTTGTTACTTTGGTCCCAGCTCTCTGCAGGTCATTCACTAGGTTCCCCTGTGTGGTTCTGGGATTTTTGCTCACCGTTCTTGTGATCATTTTTGACCCCACGGGGTGAGATCTTGCGTGGAGCCCCAGATCGAGGGAGATTATCAGTGGTCTTGTATGTCTTCCATTTCCTAATAATTGCTCCCACAGTTGATTTCTTCAAACCAAGCTGCTTACCTATTGCAGATTCAGTCTTCCAGTCTGGTGCAGGTCTACAATTTTGTTTCTGGTGTCCTTTGACAGCTCTTTGGTCTTGGCCATAGTGGAGTTTGGAGTGTGACTGTTTGGAGGTTGTGGACAGGTGTCTTTTATACTGATAACAAGTTCAAACAGGTGCCATTAATAAAGGTAACGAGTGGAGAACAGAGGAGCCTCTTAAATAAGAAGTTACAGGTCTGTGAGAGCCAGAAATATTGCTTGTTTGTAGGTGACCAAATACTTATTTTCCACCATAATTTGCAAATACATTCATAAAAAATCTACAATGTGATTTTCTGGATTTTCCCCCTCATTTTGTCTGTCATGGTTGAAGTGTACCTATGATGAAAATTACAGGCCTCTCCTCATCTTTTTAAGTGGGAGAACATGCACAATTGGTGGCTGACTAAATACTTTTTTGCCCCACTGTAAGTCTGTGAAAGTTTGAAAAATCGGCTTTTAAAATTGGAACTTACCTCACACTTGTAGTAGCCATATGCCTTGATGGAGAGACATCCTCTTGGTCCACGTCTATGGGCTGTCTGTCTCTTAGTATGCTGCTGTTCCCAAAACTCCTGTTTAGAAAGTCTGTTCTGCTTTGCCAAGTAGGTCCTGGAAATAATAGGGGAGGTTAAAAAAATAAATAATTATAACTACACTACATGGCCAAAAGAATGTGGACACCTGCTTGTCAAAACTCTCATTCAAAAATCATGTGCATTAATATGGAGTTGGTACCCCCTTTGCTGCTATAACAGCCTCCACTCTTCTGGGAAAGCTTTTTCACTGGATGTTGGAACATTGCTGCGGGGACTTGCTTCCATTCAGCCACAAGAGCATTCGTGAAGTCGGGAACTGAAGTTGGCGATTAGGCCTGGCTCCAGTCGGAGTTCCAAATCATCCTAAAGGTGTTCGATGGGGTTGAGGTCAGGGCTTTGTGCAGGCCAGTCAAGTTCTTCCACACCGATCTCGACAAACCATTTCTGTATGGACTTTGCTTTGTGCATGGGGGCATTGTCATTGCTGAAACAGGAAAGGGCCTTCCCAAAACTGTTGCCAGAAAGTTGGAAGCACAGAATTGTCTAGAACGTAATTGTATGCTGTAGTGTTAAGATCTCCCTTCACTGTAACTAAGAGGCCTCGGCAAAACCAGCCCCAGACCATTATTCCTCCTCCACCAAACTTTACAGTCGGCACTATGCATTGGGGCAGGTAGCGTTCTCCTGGCATCRGCCAAACCCAGATTCGTCCGTCGGACTGCCAGATGGTGAAGAGTGTTTCATCACTCCAGAGAATGCGTTTCCTCTGCTTCAGAGGCGGTGAGCTTAACACCACTCCAGCCGATGCTTGGTATTGCACATGTTGATCTTAGGCTTGTGTGCGGCTGCTCGGGCCATGTAAACCCATTTCATGAAGCTCCCGACGAACAGTTTTGTGCTGATATATTGTCCAGAGGCAGTTTGGAACTCTGTAGTGAGTGTTGCAACCGAGGACATKATTTTTTTTATGCGCAATGCGACTTCAGCACTCGGCYGTCCCGTTCTTTGAGCTTGTGTGGCCTACCACTTCYCGGCTGAGCCGTTGTTACTCCTAGAYGTTTCCACTTCACAATAACAGCACCTACAGTTGACAGGTGCAGCTCTAGCAGTGCAGAAATTTGACAAACTGACTTGTTGCCATGGTGGTATCCTATGGWGGTGCCAAATTGAAAGTCATCGAGCTCTTCAGTACGTGCCATTCTACTACCAATGTTTGACTATGGAGATTGCATGGCTGTGTGCTCGATTTTATACACCTGTCAGCCACGGTGTGGCTGAAATTGCCGAATCCAATCATTTGAAGGAGTGTCCACATACTTTTATATATATATATAGTGTATGACAGTTTAATAAATTATGATCACTTTCCATATGCCCCCATCCATCAATG
>NW_019945173.1:0-2125 GCF_002910315.2 Salvelinus sp. IW2-2015
GAGGAACGGCTGGAGGTCCCAGAGGAGAGGTTTGAGGAACGTCTGGAGGTCCCAGAGGAGAGGTTTGGAACGGTTGGAGGTCCCAGAGGAGAAGTTTGGAACGGCTGGAGGTCCCAGAGGAGAAGTTTGGAAACCACTTTATTAGACCAGTCATTAGAACGGTTGCGTTTGTTTTACGATTCACCTGATGTCGACTTGTGATGATGTCACTAGGCATACATGCGTCGAGTACTTCCCCGGCCTTAAAGCTGTGAGATAGGAAAAGAACACCGATCTACAGCTCGATCTTCAACCAACACATACAGTATAGAAACTATACAAATCCACGACTGTAAATCTCATATCCCTACAGTACTCTTTCCCCACTCAGTCCCCAGAAATGGTAACGCAGACTGTTGGGAGTTGAGCAGGGGTCAATCTAGCCCGCTTTACGGCTGTGTTGGAGTGTCTGATTGTATTAGAGCTGAGTGAGTAACGCTAGCTGACAGAATTAGCATCATGTTTTGGACTATCGGAGCAAGTAATATCCCGGTGACTAAATGAGTTGCATTCATTCTCCCACACTCCAAAACCCCCCTATTCACAGCCATTGAAGGACATCCTGGCCCACAAACACAGCACATGGTCATTGTGAAAAGCCAATTCCTGACAACAAATGCCATTACATTAAATACAACAATTCTACCATGAGTATTGAATATTAACATCTATTGGGGAAGATGTATTTGGCGTGGCGAAGGAGGTCGTAGGAAGCCGTCTGCCGCTGGACGCCACTCCAAATCGGCACGATAAACAGACCGACAGTCTCAGTGAAATTACCTCCGCAACAACTGGGTGCTGTTTACGAAGAGCCGACCTACTTCTGCGCCTCTCTCCGCCTCGTGACTTCGTCCCCCACCTGGGGTAGCTCTGTTCTGCGCCTCTCTCCGCCTCGTGACTTCGTCCCCCACCCGGGATAGCTCTGTTCTGCGCCTCTCTCCGCCTCGTGACTTCGTCCCCCACCGCACCTTCACAGGCACGAGGGTAAGCTCTGTTCTACGCTGCCTTCTCTTCCGCTCGTGACTTGTTCCACACCACCCGGTGGGGTAGCTATGTTCTGCGCCTCTCTCGCCTCGTGACTTCGTCCCCACCCGGAGTAGCTCTGTTTGCGCCTCTCTCCGCCTCGTGACTTCGTCCCCATCCCGGGGTAGCTCTGTTCTGCGCCTCTCTCCGCCTCGTGGGACTTCGTCCCCCACCTGGGTAGAGGCTCTGTTCTGCGCCTCTCTCCCCGTCGTGACTTCGTCCCCCACCCGGGGTAGCTCTGTTCTGCGCCTCTCTCCGCCTCGTGACTTCGTTCCCACCCGGGGTAGCTCTGTTCTGCGCCTCTCTCCGCCTTCGTGACTTCGTCCCCCACACGCGGGGTAGGCTCTGTTCTGCGCCTCTCTCCGCCTCGTGACTTCCGGATTGTTCCCCCCACCTGGGGGTAGCTCTGTTTCTGCGCCTCTCTCCGCCTCGTGACAATTCTTTCTGGGCCTCTCTAGGACTACCTGGGGGTAGCATCTGTTCTGCGTCTCTCTCCTTTGTTCACGTGCGTGTAGTTGTTGTGTCGCTCATCCGTACTGCACCCCGGGGTAGCTCTGTTCTGGCGCCTCTCTCCGCCTCGTGACTTCGCTTCCCCACCCCGGGGCTACAGTGGCGCTCCGTCTGCGCCTCTCTCCCGCCTCTCAGGTGACTTCTGTTCTCGGTTCCCCCTCTCTCCTCATAGTATGCCGGCCCGGGGTAGCTCTGTTCTGCGTCGCCTCTCCGCCTCGTGATCTTCGTCCCCACCCGGGGTAGCTCTGTTCTGCGCCTCTCTCCGCCTCGTTGACTTCGTCCCCCACCCGGGGAGCTTTGTTCTGCCGCTCTCTCCGCCTCGTGACTTCGTCCCCCACCTGGGGTAGCTCTGTTCTGGCGCCTCTCTCCGCCTCGTGAACTTTCGTCCCCCACGGCTCGGGGTTAGCTCTGTTTCTGCGCCGTTCCTCTCCGCCTCGTGACTTCCGTCCCCCACCCTGGGGTAGCTCTGTTCTGCGCCTCCCTCCCGTCCTCGTGACTTCGTCCCCCACACCTGGGGTAGCTCTGTTCTGCGCCTCTCTCCGCCTCGTGACTT
>NW_019945173.1:5367-14132 GCF_002910315.2 Salvelinus sp. IW2-2015
GACTTCGTCCCCCACCCGCGGATAGCTCGTTCTCGCCTTCTCTCCGCCTCGTGACTTCGTCCCCACCTGGGGTAGCTCTGTTCTGCGCCTCTCTCGCCTCGTGACTTCGTCCCCCACCCGGGGTAGCTCTGTTCTGCGCCTCTCTCCGCCTCGTGACTTCGTCCCCCACCCGGGGTAGCTCTTTCTGCGCCTCTCTCCGCCTCGTGACTTCGTCCCCCCACCGGGGTAGCTCTGTTCTGCGCCTCTCTCCGCCTCGTGACTTTCCCCACCCGGGTAGCTCTGTTCTGCGCCTCTCTCGCCTCGTGACTTCGTCCCCACCCGGAGCTCTGTTCTGCGCTCTCTCCCCTCGTGACTTCGTCCCCCACCCGGGGTAGCTCTGTTCTGCGCCTCTCTCCGCCTCGTGACTTCGTCCCCCACCCGGGGTAGCTCTGTTCTGCGCCTCTCTCCGCCTCGTGACTTCGTCCCCCACCCGGGGTAGCTCTGTTCTGCGCCTCTCTCCGCCTCGTACTTCGTCCCCACCTGGGGTAGCTCTGTTCTGCGCCTCTCTCCGCCTCGTGACTTCGTCCCCCACCCGGGTAGCTCTGTTCTGCGCCTCTCTCCGCCTCGTGACTTCGTCCCCCACCCGGGGTTAGCTCTGTTCTGCGCCTCTCTCCGCCTCGTGACTTCGTCCCCCACCTGCGGTAGCTCTGTTCTGCGCCTCTCTCCGCCTCGTGACTTCGTCCCCCACCCGGGGTAGCTCTGTTCTGCGCCTCTCTCCGCCTTCGTGACTTCGTTCCCCCACCCGGTAGCTCTGTTCTGCGCCTCTCTCCGCCTCGTGACTTCGTCCCCCACCCGGGGTAAGCTCTGTTTCTTGCGCCTCTTCCGCCTCGTGACTTCGTCCCCCACCGCGGGTAGCTCTGTTCTGCGCCTCTCTCCCGCCTCGTGACTTCGTCCCCCCCACCTGGGGTAGCTCTGTTCTGCGCCTCTCTCCGCCTCGTGACTTCGTCCCCCAGCCGGGGTAGCTCTGTTCTGCGCCTCTCTCCGCCTCTGACTTCGTCCCCCACTCCGGGGGTAGCTCTGTTCGTGCGCCTCTCTCCGCCTCGTGACTTCGCCCCACCACCGGGGTAGCTCTGTTCTGCGCCTCTCTCCGCCCTCTCACTTCGTCCGCCCACCCTGGTAGCTCTGTTCTGCCGCCTCTCTCCGCCTCGTGACTTCGTCCCCCACCTTGGGTAGCTCTGTTCTCGCCTCTCGCCGCCTCGTGACTTTCCGTCCCCCACCTGGGTACTCTGTTCTGCGCCTCTCTCCGCCTCGTGACTTGTCCCCCACCCGGTAGTGGAGCTCTGTTCTGCGCCTCTTCTCCCCTCGTACTTCGTCCCCCACCTTGGGGTAGCTCTGTTCTGGCGCCTCTCTCCGCCTCGTGACTTCGTCCCCCACCTGGAAGGTTATGCTCTGTTTCTGCGCCTTTTTTGCTTTTCCCTTTTTTTTTTTTTTTCCCCCCCGCCCTCGTGACTTCCGTCAACCCCACCCGGGGTAGCTCTGTTCTGCGCCTCTCTCCGCCTCGTGACTTCGTCCCCCACCTGGGGTAGCTCTGTTCTGCGCCTCTCTCCGCCTCGTGACTTCGTCCCCCACCTGGGGTAGCTCTGTCTTCTTGCCATTTTAATGCATTAATAGGTGGTTGGCAGTTAATTGCCATAATGACATGCTGTGTCATTCATCTGAAGTACGTGAATATTTAGTCTTGACATGTTTGTGAATTTAGTCGGGGGTAACGTACGCTTCAACTAAACCTTGGCAATATATCCTGTGATGTCATGGAAAGGATCCAATGACGTCAACAGATTACAATAAACAGTGAAAGTCAGTCTGCAAAATCAATACAAACATACTGACATTACGTCACGTTAACATACATCGAAGTAACATAAATAATCATGCTGAGACACAAAAATGAGATGAAGGTGGGAGTCATTTTAGGAGGGAGAGGGAGCAGAGAGAGAGAGAGAGAGGGAAAGGGAACGGGGGGGGGGAGAGAGAGAGAGAAGAGAGGAGGGAAAGGGAACGGGGGGGGGGGGGAGAGGGGGGGTGGAGAGGGGAAAGGGGACGGGGGGGGGAGAGAGGGGGTGGAGAGGGGAAGGGACGGGGGGGGGGAGGGGGGGTGGAGAGGGAAAGGGAACGGGGGGAGAGGGGGGATGGAGAGGGGAAAGGAACGGGGGGAGAGGGGCGGTGGAGAGGGAAAGGGAACGGGGGGGGGGGGAGAGGGGGTGGAAGGGAAAGGGACGGGGGGGGGGAGAGGGGGGGTGGAGAGGGGAAAGGGAACGGGGGGGGAGAGGGGGGATGGAGAGGGGAAAGGGGACGGGGGGGGGAGAGGGGGAATGGGACAGGGGGGAAAGGGACGGGGGGATGGGAGGGGGGAAGGCAGATAAATGACTGAGAGACAAAGCACTCTGTTTGTAGAGATAACAAAGGCTCAGACATCTGGGAGAGTACACTGGAGTTATTCCACCATTGCATCCCTTACAAAACTCATAGAAATATCTTAATCTCCAATCAGCTGGATTATGCCGAATACTGTTAGCTTCAGCAGCCTGGGTGGAGAAAAAAAATATATTCAGACAAACGCTTCAGAACAGAGGGAGAAGCGAGAAAGCTGGCAGCCTCTCCAAAAAAAAATATCAGCCACTCGGTGTATCCCTCTCATGGTAAGAATCCAATAAATTCCACCCGCGCTATCACGCACGCAAGCTCGGATAGGGGGAGGGTGGCAGTCTGACAGGCCTTTCTTACCCAGAGAAGATGTTCTGATAGGGGGAGGGTGGACAGTCTGACAGGCCTTTCTTACCCAGAGAAGATGTTCTGATAGGGGGGAGGTGGCAGGCTTTTCTTACCCAGAGAAGATGATCTGATAGGGGAGGGTGGCAGTCTGACAGGCCTATTTTACCAGAGAAGATGTTCTGATAGGGGAGGGTGGCAGTCTGACAGGCCTATTTTACCCAGAGAAGATGTTCTGATAGGGGAGGGTGGCAGTCTGACAGGCCTATTTTACCAGAGAAGATTTCTGATAGGGGGAGGGTGGCAGTCTGACAGGCCTTTTTACCAGAGAATATGATCTGATAGGGGAGGGTGGCAGTCTGACAGGCCTATTTTACCCAGAGAAGATGTTCTGATAGGAGGAGGGTGGCAGGCTTTTCTTACCCAGAGAAGATGTTCTGATAGGGGAGGGTGGAGTCTGACAGGCCGATTTACCCAGAGAAGATGTTCTGATAGGGGGAGGGTGCAGGCTTTTCTTACCCAGAGAAGATGTTCTGATAGGGGGAGGTGGCAGTCTGACAGGCCTATTTTACCCAGAGGAAGATGTTCTGATAGGGAGGAGGGTGGCAGTCTGACAGGCCTTTCTTACCCAGAGAAGATGATCTGATAGGAGGAGGGTGGCAGTCTGACAGGCCTATTTTACCCAGAGAAGATGATTCTGATAGGGGGAGGGTGGCAGTCTGACAGGCCTATTTTACCCAGAGAAGATGTTCTGATAGGGGGAGGGTGGCAGTCTGACGGCCTATTTTACCCAGAGAAGATGATCTGATAGGGGGAGGGCAGTCTGACAGGCCTATTTTACCCAGAGAAGATGATCTGATAGGGGGAGGGTGCAGTCTGACAGGCCTATTTTACCCAGAGAAGATGATCTGATAGGGGGAGGTGGCAGTCTGACAGGCCTATTTTACCCAGAGAAGATGATCTGATAGGGGGAGGTGCAGTCTGACAGGCCTATTTTACCCAGAGAAGATGTTCTGATAGGGGGAGGGTGGCAGTCTGACAGGCCTATTTTACCCAGAGAAGATGTTCTGATAGGGGGAGGGTGGCAGTGACAGGCCTTTCTTACCCAGAGAAGATGTTCTGATAGGGGAGGGTGGCAGTCTGACGGCCTTTCTTTACCCAGAGAAGATGTTCTGATAGGGGAGGGTGGCAGTCTGACAGGCCTATTTTACCCAGAGAAGATGCTGATAGGGGTGGCAGTTGACAGGCCTATTTTACCCAGAGAAGATGTTCTGATAGGGAGGGGGGCAGTCTGACAGGCCTATTTACCCAGAGAAGATGCTGTGATAGGGGGGGGTGGCAGTCTGACAGGCCTATTTTACCCAGAGAAGATGCTGTGAAGGGGAGGGTGGCAGTCTGACAGGCCTTTCTTACCCAGAGAAGATGTTCTGATAGGGGAGGGTGGCAGTCTGACAGGCCTTTCTTACCCAGAGAAGATGTTCTGATAGGGGGAGGGTGGCAGTCTGACAGGCCTATTTTACCCAGAGAAGATGTTCTGATAGGGGGAGGTGGCAGTCTGACAGGCCTATTTACCCAGAGAAAATGATCTGATAGGGGAGGTGCAGTCTGACAGGCCTATTTTTACCCAGAGAAGATGATCTGATAGGGGGAGGGTGGCAGTCTGGACAAGCCTATTTTACCCAGAGAAGATGATCTGATAGGGGGAGGTGGCAGTCGTGACAGGCCGATTTTACCCAGAGAAGATGTTCTGATAGGAGGAGGGTGGCAGTCTGACAGGCCATTTTACCCAGAGAAGATATCGATAGGGGAGGGTGGCAGTCTGACAGGCCTATTTTACCAGAGAAGATGATCTGATAGGGGAGGGGTGGCAGTCTGACAGGCCTATTTTACCCAGAGAAGATGTTCTGATAGGGGAGGGTGGCAGTCTGACAGGCCTTTCTTACCCAGAGAAGATGATCTGATAGGGGGAGGCTGGCAGGCCTTTCTTACCCAGAGAAGATGTTCTGATAGGGGAGGGTGACAGGCCTTTCTTACCCAGAGAAGATGTTCTGATAGGGGGAGGCTGCAGGCCTTTCTTACCCAGAGAAGATGTTCTGATAGGGGGAGGGTGACAGTCTGACAGGCCTATTTTACCCAGAGAAGATGCTGTGATAGGGGGAGGGTGGCAGTCTGACAGGCCGATTTTACCCAGAGAATATGTTCTGATAGGGGGAGGGTGACAGTCTGACAGGCCTTTCTTACCCAGAGAAGATGTTCTGATAGGAGGAGGGTGGCAGTCTGACAGGCCTATTTTACCCAGAGAAGATGTTCTGATAGGGGGAGGGTGGCAGTCTGACAGGCCTTTCTTACCCAGAGAAGATGTTCTGATAGGGGGAGGGTGGCAGTCTGACAGGAGAGGAATGAAGAGAGGAATGGAAAAAGTAGTGCTCAGTCTGGCCGTGGAGCAAAGAACTCCCCCTTCCCACTCCTCTCTCTCCCTCCTCTCTCCTCCCTCCCTCCTCCCCTCTCCTCTCTCTCCCTCCCTCCTCCCCCTGTTGAACTACTGCACCAGGTGAGCTTAATTATGTTTCAAGGACGAGTCACCCTCAGCCGGGGTCAGAGGTCGTGGTTCGCGCTGACGACGGCGGCGGTTAATGGCCAGCCCCCCCTGCTTAACATTTCACAGCTAATTTTGAAAGTGCTGAACAGAACCTTTAAGTAACTTCTCTCTGCCAAGGTGGGTAACCCTAAAAGAGCACAGATCTCTTTGCCTTCCCCCCAGGTTCGCTGTTGCCTGTCCAACTATTTCGGGGGAGGGCAGAGACAAGACATTGAATCCCTTAGTCTAACTCACCACTGAGATGAATTTAATGGGCGTGGTGAAGGTTGAAAGTGCAACCAGCACTACAATGTGCATTTTGTAATAAAATCACAAGCAAATAAAAAGTACAGGAAGTACCTGCAGAGAAAGTTGATAGAGATGACCGAACGATATGAAGACAATATCATTAACTTTCTGTATTCAGAAGAGCCGACTGGTCAATATTAAAGACAATATCGCTGTGTTTCTTTAGTCATATGAATAGACTGCCTAATGTAATTGGATATTGGGCTAGCGGTGTATAATCAAATAGTACTCCAACAGGAAGTCTAACGCTCCTTGTATCATTAAATGTACATTATCTATTAAGTTTTCCTCAGCCAGGGCCTCACCAGCTAGACCGAGGGTTCCTCCTTCTTACTAGTGTTCTGTCTTAGTTAAACACAACTTTTTGAACGAACCAGAATGAATCAAATAAACATGATTTCCCCACAGACATGGTTGACCTTTCAGTACCATGGAGAGTACCAGGTGGTGCTAATGTTGAGAATAGATGGCTATTGCAATAACAGTAGACTAGGACCATAGACTACACCAGCTAAACTAGCAACAAGGCTAAACAAGAGTCATAGAAAGCACCGGCTACACTAGCACCATGGACAACGTCAGCCATGCTACTTGCTCATGGAACGTCAACCAGCTAACTAGCACAACGTCAGCTATGCTAACTAGCACCATGGACAACGTCAGCTATGCTACTAGCACCATGGACAACGTCAACCACGCTAATAGCACAACGTCAGCTATGCTAACTAGCAGCCATGGACAACGTCGCCATGAACTTGCATCATGGCCAACTCAACCACGCTAACTAGCACAACGTAGCTATGCTAACTAGCACCATGGACACGTCAGCAATGCTAACTAGCACCATGGACAACGCCAGCAATGCTAACTGCACCATGGCAACGTCGCCACGGTAACTAGCACCATGGACAACGTCAGCACGGTAACTAGCACCAATGGACAACGTCAGCTATGCTACTAGCACCATGGACAACGTCAGCTATGCTAATAGCACCATGGACAACGTCGCTATGCTAACTAGCACCATGGACCGTCCAGCTAACTAGCACCATGGACAACGTCAGCCATGCTAACTCGACCATGGACAACGTCGGTGACACCATGGCTACCTAGGACAGTGGAGCTACACTAGCACCATGGACAGGGCCACCATCCAAGTCCACGGACAGCACCTACCAGACCAGAACCAGCGATCTCATCTCGGCGTCTAGTAGGCAGCATCTAACCACTACTCTAGATCTGCTGACCTCTCACAACCAGAAGGTTACAGTGTGCTTGGCCAAAATTACAGTAGTTCATTTTCAGAGGGCAAATGCACAGGGATAAGAAAACATCATGAAATCTCAAATCAAATCAGGCAAGCGTCAATGTGCGGTGTCACGGTTAGGCGAGGCCACATCTGAACTGTTTCTGAGTATTAGATCAGATTACCGTCAAACATAATGTACTATAAGAAGCACTTTATCCATGTCTTCACTGATGATGTCATTCAAGGCTGTGACTCGTTTACCAGGAACCATATAATACACAGTAACGAGTATACGTCATTTTCCGGATAGACTGACCTTCATGTCTTAAGTAATGATGGACTGTCATTTCTCTTTGCTTATTTGAGCTGTTCTTGCCATAATATGGACTTTGTCTTTTTACCAAATATGGCTATTATCTGTATACCACCCTACCTTGAACAACACAACTGATTGGCTCAAACGCGTTAAGAAGGAAGAAATTCCACAAATTAATTTTAACAAGGCACACCTGTTAATTTAAATGCATTCAGGTGACTACCCCTGAAGCTGGGGAGGAGGAGGGGTAGGATGGTGGTGGGGATGGAGGTGGGGGTGGAGATGGGGATGTGGTGGGGGTTGGGGTGGGGTTGGAGATGGGGTGGTGGTGGGGGTTGGTGGTGGGGATGGTGGTGGGGATGGAGATGGGGGATGGTGGTG
Organism: Salvelinus sp. IW2-2015; assembly: GCF_002910315.2. Classification (NCBI taxonomy): domain Eukaryota; kingdom Metazoa; phylum Chordata; class Actinopteri; order Salmoniformes; family Salmonidae; genus Salvelinus; species Salvelinus sp. IW2-2015. Next base: position 12,949 of record NW_019945173.1, read on the forward strand.
GGGTTGGAGATGGGGATGGGTGGTGGGGGATGGAGGTGGGGGATGGAGATGGGGATGTGGTGGGGATGGTGGTGGGGGTTGGAGATGGGGATGGAGGTGGGGTTGGAGATGGGGGATGGAGGTGGGGGATGGTAGTGGGGGTTGGAGATGGAGATGGGGGATGGTGGTGGGGATTGAGGTTCTGGATGGAGGTGGGGATGGAGGTTCTGGATGGAGGTGGGGGATGGAGGTTCTGGATGGTGGTGGGGGATGGAGGTGTGGAATGAGGTGTGGGATTGAGGTTCTGGATGGAAGTGCTGGTGGAGGTTTGGATGGTGGTGGCGTATGGAGGTGGGGGATGGGGTTCTGGATGGAGGTTCTGGATGGTGGTGGGGTATGGAGGTGGGGTAGAGGTTCTGGATGGTGTGGAGTATGGAGGTGGGGGATGGAGGTTCTGGATGGTGGTGGCGTATGGGGTGGGGATAGAGGTTCTGGATGGAGGTTCTGGATGGTGGTGGGGTATGGAGGTGGGATAGAGGTTCTGGATGGTGGTGGAGTATGGATGGTGGGGATAGAGGTTCTCTGGATGGTGGTGGCGTCATGGAGGTGGGGGATAGAGGGTTCTGGATGGGTATGGTTGCTGGATGGGTTGGTGGCGTATGGAGGTGGGGGATGGAGGTTCTGGATAGAGGTTCTGGATGGTGGTGGCGTATGGAGGTGGGGGATGGAGGTTCTGGATGGTGGTGGCGTATGGAGGTGGGGGATGGAGGTTCTGGATAGAGGTTCTGGATGGTGGCGTATGGAGGTGGGTGATGGAGGTGGGTTACGTATGTCGCCACCATACATCTGTCTAATCAGGGGCGAGAGAAGGAGACTGACAGGTGTGACTCAAGTCTTCACACGACTGGCTCTCGATACACACAGACATAGCCCCCTCCTCCCCTGAGCACAGCCCTATATAGAAACCAAACCTAGAAACAACACGGACGAGTAATAACTAAAACGTGATGACACTGTACTTTTTATGTAACTACAATTAGCCTCTAACAAGCATGTTAAGAAGACAATCTGATTGCTGAAGGGGTGAACTGATAGCCGGGTATCAAAACATGTATGTTACAGGACATAAATACCATGATGCTACATTACTGAAACAATGGCAGCTGTATGTTACAGGACATAAATACCATGACGCTACATTACTG
>NW_019945173.1:14535-50708 GCF_002910315.2 Salvelinus sp. IW2-2015
GGGAGGGGGGCAGTCGACAGCCTATTTTACCAGAGAAGATTGTCGGATAGGGGGAGGGTGGCAGTCTGACAGGCCTATTTTTTACCCAGAGCAGATGTTTAAGGGGGAGTGGCAGTCTGACAGGCCATATGTTATCCCAAGAGAGATGAATCTGATAGGGGAAGGGTGGCAGTCTGACACAGGCCTATTTACCCAGAGAAGATGATCGTGATGAGGGTGGAGTCTGACAGGTTCCCAAGTATCTGTGCAGTGAGTCTGACAGGCCGATTTTACCAGAGAAGATGTCGATAGGAGGAGGTGCAGTCTGACGGCCTATTTTACCCAGAGAAGATGATCGATAGGGGAGGGTGGCAGTCTGCAGGCCTATTTTACCCAGAGAGAGATTGATAGGGGGACGGTGGCAGTCTACAGCCTATTTTACCCAGACGAAGATGTTCTGATGGGGAGGGTGGCAGTGACAGGCCTTTCTTACCCAGAGAAGATTGATCTGATGAGGGGGAGGCTGCGGCCTTTTTTACCCAGAGAAGATGTTTCTGATAGGGGGAGGGGAGCAGCCTTTCTTACCAGGAAGATGTTCTGATATGGGGTGCGGCAGGCTTTCTTACCAGAGAAAATGCTTCTGATAGGGGAGGGGACAGGCCCTTTCTTACCCCAGGAAGATGTTCGTGATAGGGGGAGGGTGACAGTCGACAGGCCTATTTACCCAGAGAACAGCTGTGATAGGGGGAGGGTGGCAGTCTGACAGGCCGCATTTACCCCGAGAATATTTCTGATACGGGGGGGTGACAGTCTGAACAGCCTTTTCTTACCCAGAGAAGATGTTCTGTAGGAGGAGGTGCAGTCTAGCAGCCTAATTTTACCAGAAGAAGATGTCTGATTAGGGGAGGGTGCACGTCTGACAGCCTTTTCTACCCAGCCAGAAGATGTTCTTGAATGGGGGGAGGGTGGAGTCTGACAGGAGAGACTGAAGAGAGGAATGGAAAAAAGTAGTGACTCCAGTCTGGCCGTGGAGCAAGACTCCCCCTGCTCCACTCCTCTCCTCCCTCTCTCTCTCCCTCCCTCCTCCCTCTCCTCTCTCGCCCTCCCTCCCCTGTTGAACTACGTGCACCAGTGAGCTAATTATGTTTCAACGGACGAGGCACCCTCAGCACGGGTCAGAGTCGTGGTTCGCGGCTGACGACGCACGGGCGGTTAATGCCAACCTCCCGCCCCCCCCCGCCCACCCTCCGCCCCCCCGCCCCCGTTAACATTTCACAGCTAATATTGAAAGTGCTGAACAGACACCTTTAAGTAACTCTCTCTGCCAAGGTGCGGTACTCCTAAAAGAGCAAGATCTCTTTGCCTTCCCCCCAGGTCGCTGTTGCGCTGTCCAACTATTCGGGAGTGGGCAGAGACAAGACATTGAATCCCAGTAGTCATAACTCACCGCTCTGAGATGAATTAAGGGCGTGGTGAAGGTTGAAGTGACAGCACTACGTGCATTTTGTAATACAATTCACCAAGCAAAAAAAAGTAAGGAAAGTACGCTGCCGAGAAAGTGACTAGAGATGACCGAGACGATGAGCGACAATATCATTTAACTTTCTGTATTCAAAGACCGACTGTCCAATATTAAAGACAATATGCTGTGTTTCTTTAGTATTGAATAGATGCCTAAATGTAATTGGTATTGGGGCTAGGCGTGTGTAATCAAATAGTACTCCAACAGGAAGTCTAACGCTCCTTGTTCCATATAAATGTACTTATCTATTAAGATTTCCAGCCGGGCCTCAACCAGCTAGACGAGGGTTCCTCTTTATAGTGTTCTGTTCTAGTAAACACAAACTTTTTGAAGAACAAGAATTGGTCAAGTAAACATGATTTCCCCCAGACATGGTTGACCTTTCAGTACCATGGAGATACCAGGTGGTAGCTAATGTTGAGAATCGATGCTATTGGCAATAACAGTAGACTAGGACATAGACTACCACCAGCTAAACTAGCAACAAGGCTAACAACAGAGTCATAGAAACGACCGGCTACACTAGCACCATGGACACACGTCAGCCATCTACTTGCATCATGGGACAAACGTCACACCAGCTAACTAGCAAACGTCAGCTATGCTAACTAGCACCATGGACAAACGTCAGCTATTGCTACTACTAGCACATGGACAACGTCAACCACGCTAACTAGCACAACGTCAGCTATCTAACTACGACCAGGACAAGTCAAAGCCATGAACTTGCAGTCATGGACAACTCAACACCGAACGCAAACTCAGACAACTGATGCAACTAGCACCATGGACAACTCAGCAATGCCTAACTAGCACGAGGACAACGCCAGCAATGCTAATAGGCACCAGGACACGTTCGCCACGCGTAACCTAGCACCATGGACAACGTCAAGCACGGTAACTAGCACATGGGAACAACGTCAGCGATTGCCTACTAGCACCATTGGACAACGTCAGCTATGCTATAAGCACCATGGACAACGTCCCGCTACTGCCTAAGCTAGCACCATGACCGTCCAGCTAATAAGCACCTGGACAACGTCAGCCATGACTATACTAGCGCACCATGGACAAACGTCGGTCGACACCATGGCTACTAGACAGTGGAGCTACACTACAACCATGGACCAGGGCCCACCAGTCAAGGTCCACGGACGCACCTACCAGACCAGAAGAGCGATCTCATCTCGGCACGTCTAGTCAGCAGCATTCTAACCACTAACTCTAGATTGCTTGACCTTCCAACCAGAAGGTTTACAGTGTGCTGCCAAATTACAGTAGTTCATTTTCATGGAGGGCAAATGCACGAGGATAAGAACATCATGAATCATCTCAAATCAAATAGGCCAAGAGTCAATGTGCGGTCTGTCACGGTTAGGCGAAGCCACATCTGACTGTGTTGATATTGAGTATTAGATCAGATTACGTCAAACATAATGTACTATAAGAAGCATTTATCCATGTCTTCACGTGATGATGTCATTCAAAGGCTGTGACTCGTTTACCAGACGAACCATATAAATACACAGTAACGAGTAATACGTCATTTTCCGGATGACTGACCTTCATGTCTAACAGGTTAATTGATGTGTGTCATCTTCTCTATTGCTATTTGGAGCTGCTTCTTGGCCATTAATATGGGAACTTTGTGCTTTTTACAAAGATGGCTTATTATCTGTATACCACCCCTACCTGAACAACACACTGATTGGCTCAACGCAGTTAGAAGGAAAGAAATTCACAAATTAACTTTTTAACAAGCACATCCTGTTAATTTAAATGGCTCAGGTGACTCCCCTGAAGCTGACGGGAGGAGGGGTAGGTGGTGGTGGGGATGGAGGTGTGGGGTGGAGATGGGGGATGTGGTGGGCGTTGGCGGGGGGGTTGGAGATGGGGTGGTGTGGGGGTGGTGGTGGGGATGGTGGTGTGCATGGATGGAGATGGGGGATGGTGGTGGGGTTGGAGATGGATGGTGGTGGGGGATGGAGGTGGGGGATGGAGAGTGGGGATGTGGTGGGGATGTGGTGGGTTGGAGTGGGGATGGAGGTGGGGTTGGAGATGGGGATGGAGGTGGGGGTTATGGTAGTGGGGGTTGAGATGGACGATGGGGATGGTGGTGGGAAGGATTGAGGTTCTGGATGGAGGTGGGGATGGAGGGCTTTGGATGGAGGATGGGGATGAGTTCGGATGGTGGTTGGGAGAGGAGCGTGGAATGAGGTGTGGGGATTGAGGTTCTGGGGAAGTGGCTGAGCTGGAGTGCTGGAGGTGTGGCGTATAGGAGGTGGGATGGAGGGTTCTGGATGGAGGTTCTGGATGGGGCTGAGGGTATGGAGGTGGGGGCTAGAGCCGGCTGGTGGTGTGGAGTATGGAGGTGGGGATGGAGGTTCTGGATGGTGGTGCGTATGGCGGTGGGGGATAGGGTCTGATGGAGGTTTCGGATGTGGTGGGGTATGAGGTCGGGATAGAGGTTCTGGATGGTGTGGAGTATGGATGGTGGGGATAGAGGTTTCGGATGCTGGGTGGTGGTGGCGTCATGGAGGTGGGGGATAGAGGTGTTCGGATGGAGGTTCTGCGATGGGTTGGTGGCGTATGGAGGTGGGGATGGAGGTTCTGGATAGAGTTTCTGGATGTGGTGGCGTATGAGGTGGGGGATTGGAGGTTCTGGGATGTGGTGGGCGTATGGATGGTGGGGGATGGAGGTTCTGGGAGGTTCTGGATGTGGTGGCGTATGGCAAGTGGGGATGGAGTTATGGATGGGTGGTGGCTATGGAGGTGGGGGATGGACGGTTCTGGATAGGGTTTCGGATGGTGCGTATGGAGGTAGGGTATGGAGTGGTTACGTATTGTCGCAACATACATTGTCTATAATCGGGGCGAGAGAGGAGACTGACAGGTGTGACTCAAGTCTTCACACGACTGGCTATCGATACACACAGACCATAGCCCCTCCTCCCCATGAGCACAGCCCTAGATAGACAACCAAAACCTAGAAACAACACGGACGAGTATAACTAAAAACGTGATGACACGATACGTTGTATGTAACTACAAATTAGCCTCTAACAAGCATGTTTAAGAAGACAACTGATGCTGAAGGAGGTGAACTGATAGCCGGGTATCAAACCAGGCTATGTTACATGGACATAAATACCATGATGCTTACATTATGAAAAACCAGGCAGCTGTTATTGTTACAGGAACATAAATAGCATGACGCTACATTACGAAACAATGGCAGCTGTATGGTGCAGGACTAAATACCATGATGCTACATTACTGAACAATGGCAGCTGTATGTTACAGGACGTTAGTAATACCATGATGCTACATACTGAACAATGGCAGCTGTAGTAACAGGCATAAATACCATGATGAATTACTGAAACAATGGCAGCTGTACTGTTAGCAGGACATAAATACCATGAGTGCTACCTTACTGAAACAATAGCAGCTTATGTAACAGGACATAAATACCATGATGCTACATTACTGAAAACAATGGCAGCTGGTATGTTACAGGACATAAATACCATGACGCACATTACTGAAACCAATGGCAGCTGGATGTACAGGACATAAATACCATGACGCTACATTACTGGAAACAATGGCAGCTGTACTGTTACAGACATAAATACCATGATGCTACATACTGAAACAATAGCAGCTGTATGTTACAGGATATAAATACCATTGATGCTACATTACTGAAACAATGGGCAGCTGTATGTATACAGGACAATAATACCGATAGTATGCTACATTACATTGAAACAATGGCAAGCTGTATGTAACACAGGACATAAAATACCATGAACGCTACATACTGAAACAATGGCAGCTGTATGTAAACAGGACATAAATACCATGACGCTACATTACTGAAACATGGCAGCTGTAGGTACAGACATAAATTACCAGATGCTACATTACTGAAACAATGCAAGCTGTAAATGTACAGAGCATTCAAATACCATGACGCTACATTACTGAAACAATGGCAGCTCATGTTACAGTACATAAATACCATGATCCTACATTACCTGAAACAATAGCAGCTGTATGTTACAGGTATAAATACCATGATGCTTACATTACTGAAACAATTGGCAGCTGTATGTTACAGTACATTAGAATACCATGATGCTGACAATTACTGAAACAATGGAGCTGTATTTACAGTAGTATAAATACCATGACGCTACATTACTGAAACATGGCAGCTGTATGTATACAGGACCATAAATACCATGACGCCTACATTACTAGAAACAAGGCACTGTATGTTACGGTACATAAAATACCATGACGCTACATTATGAAACAATAGCAGCTTATGTAACAGGACATAAATTTACCATGATGGCTTGACATTTACTGAAACAATGGCAGCTGTATGTCTTACAGGGACATTAAATACCATTAGATGCTACATTACGAAACACATGGCAGCTTATGATAACAGGACATAAAGACCATGATTGCTACATTACTGAAACAATAAGCAGCTGTATGTTACAGGGATATAAATTACCATGATGCTACATACTGAAACAATGGCAGCTGTATGTTACAGACATAAATATCATGATGCACATTACCTGAAACAATGCAGCTGTATGTTACAGTACTAAACGCAGACGCTACATTACTGAAACAATGGCAGCTGTATGTTTAAGACAAAATACCATGAAAAGCAGACATTACTGAAACAATGGCAGCTGTATGTTACAGTATATACTGACGATATATGTACAAAGGCAGAGTACAGAAAAACTAGCTACATTACTGAAACAAATAGCAGCTGTATGTTTACAGACATAATACCATGACTGCTACATTACTGAAAACAAGGCAAGCTGTTATTACAGGAATAAATACCATGACGCTAACAATACTTGAAACAATTGGCAGTGTTGGTACAGGACATAAATACCATGATCGCTACATTACTGAAACAATGGCAGCTGTATGTACAGACATAAATACCATGACGCTACTATACTGAAACAATGGCAGCGGATGTACAGGACTAAATACCATGACGCTACATTACTGAAACAATGGCAGCTGTATGTTACAGGACATAAATACCATGATGCTACATTACTGAAACAATGGCAGCTGTATGTTACAGGACAATCACACTGTGAAGGCAAACATGCCCCACACAGTCGCTCTCTACTGAGTTGTCCTCTACATTTCAAGGGAGGCGGTGAGGCCCCATCTGCTTTACCATGCTTCTATGTCGATCCACAATCCCCATAGGGACGTCTCTCCTCTCCCCTTGCCGTGTCCAAATCACAATCAAACAGCGAGGCCACCAAAATAAGGGGATCGAGGGAGGGAGGGAGAGACTAAACAAACGGGAACGCCAACGCCGAACCATCTTGCACGTCTGTTAATTATTTTCCAACCGCGGAAAACAAACAGCTGTTGTCAGTGAGTGAGATCTGTGGGGCGCTGGCGAAAGTCTCCCCCGAAACGAAGCCCTTGAAATAATACTGCTTCCAGAGGACAGGAGGGGACGGCGTTGAAGCATCAACACTGATCCAGCCACAGCAACACGACGGTCTGACGGTAATTATTTAGACGTCATCATCCACTAATTATAATGGCCGATGACAGGTCCCCCAAAAACTATTTTAGCACAAAGGGCCCCGAGCCAGTGTTGGCATGGCACTTCTGGTTACGGGAATAAAGATGGCAAATTTATCCAATTGTCTCACGGCACACGCAATTCTGTTTAACATCCTCAGCGTGGCTTTGTACCGGACTTCATTGATGATGAGAAACACGGCTGTTTTCTTAGCCGCTCTGCCGGGTTTTTTTGTGGTTGCGGTTTGAAACGGCTTGGACTTGCTCCAGACCATCTTTAGCGTACCGAGACTAGACTACAGGTTGACACGCTGACATTGCTCCTGTTGCGGGTTCATGTAATGAATCGATGTACACATTTTTGATGAAGAGTGGCACGCTTATCAGAGCTGTGAACATCTACCCATGGCTGAATTTGTGTCTTATACAGACAAAAGTGGACAATAGTCAAAAACACATCACTAATGCTTTGATATATCACCCCTTTTGAGGCAGTGGAGCGCACGTACGCACGCACGCACGCACGCACGCACGCACGCACACACACACACACAGACACACACACTGGAGGAAAGCTAGCAGGGACATTGAGCCCTCCCAAGTGGCAGCAGCGGGAGAGAGGGGGAGGAACTAGAGGTGGTATATCCAATCACTGAAATCAAAGCATTTGACTGATAAATTATGAATAGAAATGGAATGCTCTTCTCTGGCATGGTTGAGCTGAAAGAAGAGACAGAGAGCCGAATTACAGCTGTTGATGTGGTGATGACAGGTGTGTATTCAGGGCTCCTGTGTGTCGTGTGTGTTGTGTGGTGTGACGTGTGTGTGTGTGTGTGGTGTGTTGTTGTAGTGTGTTTGGTTTGTGTGTTGTGTGTCGTGTGTTGTGTGTTGTTGTAGTAGTGTGTTGTGTAAACGCCTGCTCTCCTGACACATCACATCAAGTTTCTCAAGCAGAGTGGGGAGTTAATAAACGAACAGATGAGTTTTGATAGGGATGGACGGGATGACTGATACGGGAGAGACTAACGGCTTGTTGATGGAGCGCTGTGTGTGAGACAGTGTTTTGTACGCAAGGTGCACAATGTGTGAGAGGGTGTGATTATGCTAGCTCTGTTTGTGTGTGTGTGTGTCTGTGTGTCTGTGTGTGTTGTTGTGTGTGTTTGTCTGTGTTGTGTGTCTACGAATGACAATTTACCATCCAGAAACCAGTACAATATCACTGCATATTTTTGTTAAATATGTGCTTACATTTAAGTAATTCATACTGAACCACCGTGGCTTCTATCTTTGTAGTTTCCATGTGTGTTCTTCACGTGCAAGATATACCAAAGAGCGCTGCAACTAAATTAGTGGTTGTCCCGAAAGATGCGGGGTTTTTGGCGGGGGGGGGGGAGGGTAGTCGAGCTGAGGAAGGCAGGAGAAACGCTGTTTTGCTCGCATTCAATTGGTTGTCAGGATGGTGTTGTACGAAAGGTTCAACCCCCTTTTAAGTGAGGATACTTTTTATTGTTTTTTTTATGACCAAAACACACGAGGAGTTACGGCACAACAACAAATAAAAAAACAGAACAGAACAGGACGGAAAGAAGACAAAAGTTGGGGTAAAATATGGGGTTACAAAAAAAGACTACATTGACATGTCAATTTCATATCGAAAAACACATGTTCATCTCGTTTCCTCTGTTTGAAAGTGCCCTTGTTAGAAGTAAAACGTTACGTCACATGTTGATTAAACCCAGGTGGGTAATAGCATGAATACTTTCGACCTTCTCTTCATCGTGGCTTTTAAGTTACACAACGAACAGTGTGACCCACCATTTCTATCAGCGTCCCAGATTTAGATTCCATATTCCTCTCAACATGATGCCACGCGTCTGTGAGAGGGAAAAAAAAGAAGCATTGCACTTTGCCTAACACAAACACATTCCCAGATGGTTTCCCTCTCCACCGAGCACACTGCCATTCGCACACACGTACGTGTGATTTTAACAAACACTAAAACGGTACACTGTCACATCCCTCAGCCAGCTAAGCCTTATAAGAGACTAGGATTCAACTCCATGTATTCCGGGTAAGGCCTGTGTAAACAGCATTCACACTCAAAGGCTCAGAGGCAGCCATTACAACCAACAACCTAAAAGCAAGGGGTTGTGTACGTTAGGCACAAAACAGAAGAAAGCTGAGTGAAACGGTGGGGATACAACCTGAAGTTAAATCTATAAAGAAACAATTGTTTTCGTTGTCAGTTGCAAGTTGTTTTGCAGGGGTGTACCCGAATGAACATGCCCCTGGCCTCATTCGCCTGTTTCCCTATTTGTCACCGCATCACAAGAACTTTGGCTAAAAGTCTGGTGTTGTGTTTGGGGTCTTTTGCCGATTAGTACTAGCCAGAAATCAGTATAAATTATAATGTAACCATTAAACATCCCTCAACATAACTGTAATGATAACGGATTATTCCAAGACCTTTGGAAAGAAAACATACTGAACCAATAACTTATGAGAAACAAAATGGTTGACGGATTGAATAAAAATCTCAATTTAAAATGTACGAAATGCTCCGCCATTACCTGGTTACAAAAATTCTAACAGTTTGTCTAATTTCAGTTCATCTGACAAAACTGTAGAGAATCAATGTACCGTCAGAACCGTTGTGAAATACAGTATCTTTCCATAACAAAAATATATTTTCCAGCTGTAAAGTAAAGTAAAAGGCGCAAAAACAAAACGTAACAACAGGAAGCATAGATATAGCGCACCTAGAACAGATCCAACACATCTTAGACTGGCTTTCAATGAGAAATACAGATCTATAACTCACGTTTCTATACGAATTTGGTCGCATCAACCAAAAAAGTTACATATTACAGCTTTAAATCCTTCTCGAAAAAACAAAGAGAAAAAAAATATAGCAGAAATTGCATTCATTTGACGTCCAACGACTTACTCCCCAAGTACACAAATACCAGACAGCCATTTTCAGTGAGAGAACGATTGTGGTGGAAAACTAAAATAAAACGGACGATTGATCTGGCTCACTCAGCTTCATAATGATATAACAGCACTCATTTCATTTCAGAGAGTAGTTTGTTACTACACAGAGGGCGTAAAAAAAAACTCCACTTCACGGATGATATAGTAGTGCCTGTTGTACCGTCTATGGGTCGGAGTGATTTTGCATTTTGATAGGGGTGAAATTGAAGTGTGTTCCATTCAAGAGGCATCGATGTGGGGTTTAATATACGTTTCCATCGCTTGACATATCAGGCGGTTATGGGCTTTCCGCCGTTCGAGACCAAACATGTATTTTTTTTACTCCCAACAGCCTCTGCTTTCTGGCTGTGTTCCACATGCAGGGACATAAAGATCCACATTATAAAGTCCACGGTCTATTATTGCCCTCTGCTGTAAAGACACAGCGCGCCAAACGAGCGCAGATTCGAAATGGGCTCAAGGCGCCATGTTAAGCCTTGCTAAATGCATTGCTATGATTGAGAAATGCAAAAAATTTTTTTTAAAAATGCTCCAGGCCACCGTACTCTCTCTATTTCTGTTGCTTGACCTCTCCCTCTCTATCGCTGCCTCTTGACCTCTCCCTCTCTCTCTCTGCCTCTTGACCTCTCCCTCTCTCTCTCTGCCTCTTGACCTCTCCCTCTCTATCTCTGCCTCTTGACCTCTCCCTCTCTCTCTCATCCCCTCTCTCTCATCCTCTTGCTCTCCCTCTCCCTCTCATGCTCTTCCTTCCCTTCTCTCTTCTGCCTCTGACTCTCCTCTCTCTCTTATCTCTGCCTCTGACCTCTCCCTCTCCTCTCTCTGCCTCTCTTGACTCTGTCTCTCTCTCTTCTCCCCTCTCTCTCTCTCCCTACTTCTACCTCTCTAGCCTCTTGACCTCTCCCTCCTCGCTCTTTCTTACCTCTCTTCTCTATATCTCTGCCTCTTGACCTCTCCCTCTCTCTCTCTGCCTTGACCTCTCCCTCTCTCCTCTTTATCTCTGCCTCTTGACCTCTGCCCTCTTTGACCTCTCCCTCTCTGCCTCTTCCTCTCTCCTATATCTCTGCCTCTTGACCTCTCCTCTCTCTTCTCTGCCTCTCTCTTCTCTCCTTCTCTCTCTCTGCCTCTTGACCTCTCCCTCTCTCTCTCTGCCTCTTGACCTCTCCCTCCTCTCTCTGCCTCTTTGACCTCTCCCTCTCTATCTTCCTCTTGACCTCTCCCTCTCTAATCTCTGCCTCTTGACCTCTCCCTCTCTTATCTCTGCCTCTTTGACCTCTCCCTCTCTATCTCTGCCTCTGAAACCTCTCCCTCTCTCTCTCTGCTCTCTCTTGACCTCTCCCTCTTATATCTCTGCCTATTGACCTCTCCCTCTCTATCTCTGCCTCTTGACCTCTCCCTCTCTCTCTCTTGCCCTTCTTGACCTCTCTCTCTATATCTCTGCCTCTTACCTCTCCCTCTTTATCTCTGCCCTCCTCTCTCTGCCTCTTGACCTCTCCATCTCTATCGCTGCCCTCTTGACCTCCTCCTCTCTATCTCATGCCCTTGACCTCTCTCTCTCTATCTCTGCCTCTTGACCCCTCTCTCTCTGCCTCTTGACCCCTCTCTCTCTGCCTCTTGACCCCCCCTCTCTCTACCTCTCTCTCTCTCTACATTCTGACCTCCCACTTTCTCTCTACCTCTTGACCTCTCTCTCTCTCGATCTCTGCCTCTCTCTCTCTCTCTCTGCCTCTTGACTCTCTCTCTGCCTCTTGCCTCTCTCTCCCCCTACCTATTGTCCTCTCTCTCTATATCTCTGCCTCGTGACCTCTCTCTCTACCCCGGACCCTCTCTCTCTACCTCTGACCTCTCTATCTCTGCCCTTTGACCTCTATATCTCGCCTCTTGACCTCTCTCTCTCTGCCTCTCTGACCTCTCTCTCTCTGCCCTTGACCTGTCTCTCTCTCTGCCTCTTGACCCTCTCTCTGCCTCTTGACCTCTCTCTGCCTCTTGACCTCTCTCTGCCTCTTGCCCTCTCTGCCTCTTGACCTCCCACTCTTCTCTGCCTCTTTGACCTCTCTCTCTGCCTCTTGATCTCTCTCTCTGCCTCTTGATCTCTCTCTCTGCGCTTTGACCTCCTCTCTCTGCCTCTTGACCTCTCTCTCTGCCTCTTGACTCTCTCTCTGCCTCTTGACCTCCTCTCTCTGCCTCTTGACCTCTCTCTCTGCCCTCTTGACCTCTCTCTCTCTACCTCTCTCTCTCTCTACATCTTGACCTCCCACTCTCTCTCTTACCTCTTGACCTCTCTCTCTCTCTCTCTCGATCTCTGCCTCTCTCTCTCTCTCTCTCTCTGCCTCTTTACCTCTCTCTCTGCCTCTTGACCTCTCTCTCTCTCTGCCTCTTGACCTCTCCCCCCTACCTATTGACCTCTCTCTATATATCTCTGCCTCGTGACTCTCTCTCTACCCCGTGACTTCTCTCTCTACCTCGTGACCTCGCTCTCTACCTCTGACCTCTCTCTCTACCTCGCGACCTCTCTCTCTCTACCTCGCGGCCTCTCTCTTCTCTGCCTCTGACCCTCTCTGCCTCTTGACATCTCTCTGCCTCTTGACATCTCTCTGCCTCTTGACATCTCTCTGCCTCTTGACATCTCTCTGCCTCTTGACCTTTCCATCTATCTCTGCCTTTTGACCTCTCCCTCTCTAACGCTCATTCTCTATATCTATGGTTAATGGGTGAGCTCAGAGAGCTTACTTTGCGATGTGAATGTGAGATGTGAATGAGAGATCTGAATCAGAGATGTGAATCAGAGATGTGAATCAGAGATGTGAATCAGAGATGTGAATCAGAGGCTGCACAGGAAGAAACACTTAAAGCACCTTTAAATCCTAGGAAATGGTTCTGTAACTGTTGAGATTGAGTTGTGATTGAAATACTAAGAATGTTACACAGGTGTGAATAGAAACGTTTTAAAGTTGCACTCCTTAACAATCTCTGTTTCTTCCCAAAGGGAGGCCCCTAAGATGTCCGCTCGTAAACAGAGGCCTGACTATTTGGCAAATGGAACTACTACTGAATTATTTGAATGACGTGGTAACTGCCCCCAAACAAAGGATGAGTGCACCTTGAAAAGAGACTGAGGTGTGCACCTTTAAGGTCAGGATTTATAGTCGGCAGGGTGTTTGAAAGAAGCAATAAGCGACAGCACGTGCATTTAAACATGTTTGTGCTTAACAGGTCTCTTGTCAGACCTAGAGTGATCCAATTTATCCAACTTGTGTATGGAGCATTTACAGATTCAATGGGTAGTCTCCAGAAAGACCTAGAAACAACTAGATCAGCATTGATTTAAGCATAATGTGGCAGGTAGCGTAGTGGTTAGAGTGTTGGGCCAGAAACTGAAAGGTTGCTAGATCAAATCCCCGAGCTGACAAGGTAAACATCTGTCCTTCTGCCCCAGAACAAGGCAGTTAACCCACTAGGCTGTCATTGTAAATAAGAATTTGTTCTTAACTGACTTGCCTAGTTAAAATAAATAAAACATTTAAAAAATAATCCAATTACAATAAGAAGGCGTTGTGAATGGAAGATTTATAATAAACTCAGATTTTAGGAATATTCAGTAATTACCAACACCACACAACAGACTAATTGCTGTTGTCTGAGGCAATTTGCACAGAATAAAACATGATTTACACAGTGTCACTGAAAATGAATGTGCACACCACGTTCACTGTATTACAACCCCACGCGTGAGAAAAATCGCATAAGAGCAAAACATTAGATTAGGAAATGTAGCCGGCTACATTCTTTCTATGATAAACACTACAAATAGGACGGCCGTACATTGCTAATTTACTCGTGTGGCTGCTAGCCATATAGCGTAGCACGTCTGTTGTCATCTGAGGAAAAATGAGCTACTCTATGATGAATGTATCGCACTAATTTATGTTCTGTAAAAGAAAACTATAGATGCACACCTCTACTTCTATTGAAGTAGCTCAATATAGACATAGTACATATCAGTGCAATGAGCTTTGCATTAGATTTGTCTTGTGTTGTATTTAACTTCCTTGACATTTACAGAAATCCAGAAATATAAACAGTGTAAAAAAAATTAAAAATAAAAATGGGGGCTTAAAAATGCTAACATTCCACTACACTGCGACGATGGGGACCCTAAAATGTCATCAAAAATTCAGCCGTACCGATAGGCCGACCACGTCCATTGCCACGCCCCATGCCACGCCCTATGCCACGCCCACCACCAAAAGCCCCTTTATGATCCAGAAAATAAAAAAAAAACAGTAATCCCATTTTAATTAGGAAGATGTAGTGAGCACGCTAAGCTCACGCTCTCTATTCCCTGCAGCGACGCCACACTGGCGAGGGATCAATCACCAAGGTGCCGGTTGCCAGGGCAACGGACGGGGGCTCCTGCACCACTGTCTAAGTGGTAAATGATTGCTGGTGTAACTCATTGCCGGTGTAACTCATTGGCGGGTGTAAGGAGTTTTTATATCTCTCTCGTCGTGATGCCAGAGAGTTAATTAAAAGCAGCCAACATGAAATAAATCTAATCTGAGAAGAAATGAAACATACAGTACAAATTGGATTCCCACGTTGAGGGGTTTGGGGTCGGGCGGTAGGGAGGGGGGGGGGGTGACTGTCGTGGGTGGGGGGTTGAAATGAATATGCAACGTGAGAGAAGAGTGAAATGAACAAAAAATATATAAAAAATATACATACATTAATACAGGCTTGGAGAAGCATGGAGAAACGGAGAGAGACAGAGAGAAAGAGAGAGCGAGAGAGGGGGGGGGGGTATCCTGAAGGAGGCAACATTAGCCGTGTTTCAAACCAAAACACAATGAAACTGCCCCACACCCGCCTACCCAACCTAGCGTAACGCCCCTTGCTTCGCAGTCAGGCCCCAGGGCTATGTTCCACGCCTCCTGCTTTGCGGTCATGGCCTTCGGCTACGTTTCAGAGCGAACACTTCCTGCTTCGCGGCCATGGCCGGAGGCATAAAGTTTCAGAGCGAATTGGCGTCAAGAACAAGTTGAATTGCATTTCTTTAACTGACACTGATGTGGGCCTGAAACGCTTACGATCCCAAGGTGGAGAGCTAATCAAAGAGAAACATGCTAGATGTAATGTAACTCTATAGGCTACAAGGAATGCTTGTTCGAGCCCTGATCAAATATTTGTACATTTCTTGGGAGGTTAGAGTATTATTTTTAGATGTCTTGTGCCAACCAAGGAATTGAAGCGCCCTCTGGTCTGATTCTGAACTAAACTGGTATCTGCAGATCCTCCCTATAGGACCAGAATAATGGTGTATTCCAGCACACTCAGGTTGTCCATCTGTCGGCCGTCGCTGTCTGGCTATCCGTCGGGAGACTCCCTGTTTCTCTACTGCCTCCCTCTAGTGTCTCTCCAATTAAAAGTTACACGTCAGACTTAAGTCTCAGACATACTTCCAGATGGTCAGAATGGTGGAGTAAGCTTTTCTTCCGCTGCGTCGTCAGTGGAGAAATCAGTTACCTGTGTCGGGTTTCCAACAGTAGTGTGCAGTTGGTGGTTGGCAACACATTTGGAATAGGGGAGAATTCCGTCAAGACAATAAGCAAAGTCCCTACACCAGCTTGTCTAACAAAGTCTAAAAGCTTATTGGAGATCTCCTCTGAATGTCTACATATATATATATATATAAAATAATATATCATTCCAGTATTTCGACGGAATATTCCCTTTATATCATCTAAAAACAACACAGAAATGTAATTGAATTACATTTCATACTCTAAGAGTGTTTTGAGTATAGGCTTTATTCACAGAACATATCTCTTGAGTATTTCCGTAAGCTTTGATTGAAGCTCAAAGTTAAATTCAAATCTCCCAAACATCCTTTCTAAGCCAACAGAATACCAATGTCGAGGAAATTTGCAAATCACCTGGTGGTACAGTAGACAAAACAATCCCTGTTTCTCGTCATGAGCCATCCGTCCGATACCGAGAAACACACACCAGATTATAGCGTTAGGGAAAAAATGCAATTTCTTCCCCCAACCTAAACTCAGCAAAAAAAAGAAATGTCCTCTCACTGTCAACTGTGTTTATTTTCAGCAAACTTAACATGTGTAAATATTTGTATGAACATAACAAGATTCAACAACTGAGACATAAACTGAACAAGTACCACAGACTTATGACTAACAGAAATTGAATAATGTGTCCCTGAACAAAAGGGGGGTCAAAATCTAAAGTAACAGTCAGTATCTGGTGTGGCCACCAGCTGCATTAAGTACTGCAGTGCATCTCCTCCTCATGGACTGCACCAGATCTGACAGTTTTTGCTGTGAGATGTTACCCCACTCTTCCACCAAGGCACCTGCAAGTTCCCAGACATTTCTGGGGGGAACGGCCCTAGCCCTCACCCTCCGATCCAACAGGTCTCAGACGTGCTCAATGGGATTGTGATCCGGGCTCTTCGCTGGCCATGGCAGAACACTGACATTCCTGTCTTGCAGGAAATAACACACAGAATGAGCAGAAAGGCTGATGGCATTGTCATGCTGGAGGGTGATGTCAGGATGAGCCTGCAGGAAGGGTACCACATGAGGGAGGAGGATGTCTTCCCTGTAACGCACAGTATTGAGATTGCCTGCAATGACAACAAGCTCAGTCCGATGATGCTGTGACACACCGCCACAGACCATGACGGACCCTCCAACTCCAAATCAATCCCGCTCCAGAGTACAGGCCTCGGTGTAACACTCATTCCATCGACGATAAACGCGAATCCGACCATCACCCCTGGTGAGACAAAACCGCGACTTGTCAGTCAAGAGCACTTTTTGCCAGTCCTGTCTGGTCCAGCAACGATGGGTTTGTGCCCATAGGCGACGTTGTTGCTGGTGATGTCTGGTGAGGACCTGCCTCCAGCCATTCTCAGCCTATTGCGGACAGTCTAAGCACTGATGGAGGGATTGTGTGTTCCTGGTGTAACTCAGACAGTTGTTGTTGCCATCCTGTACCTGACCCGCAGGTGTGAGGTTCGGATGTACCGATCCTGTGCAGGTGTTGTTACACATGGTCTGCCACTGCGAGGACGATCAGCTGTCTGTCCTGTCTCCCTGTAGCGTTGTCTTAGGCGTCTCACAGTACGGACATTGCAATTTATTGCCCTGGCCACATCTGCAGTCCTCATTCCTCTTTGCAGCATGCCTACGGCACGTTCACGCAGATGAGCGGGGACCTTGGGCATCTTTCTTTTGGAGTTTTTCCAGAGTCAGTAGAAAGGCCTCTTTAGTGTCCTAGGTTTTCATAACTGTGACCTTAATTTCCTACCGTCTGTAAGTTGTTTGTGTCTTCACGACCGTTCCAAGGGTGCATGTTCATTAATTGTTTATGGTTCATTGAACAAACATGGGAAACAGTGTTTAAACCCTTTACAATGAAGATCTGTGAAGTTATTTGGATTTTTACGAATTATCTTTGAAAGGCAGGGTCCCGAAAAAGGGACTTTTCTTTTTTGTGCTGAGTTTATACATACAGTTGAAGTCGGAAGTTTACATACACTTAGGTTGGCGTCATTAAAACTAGTTTTATCTAGGCGTCAGGTAAAAACGAGACAACAGCATCCATAAAGTGGCCTTTAGACTTGGCACCTTTCAAACTGAATATGTTCGTAGGGCCAACAGTTTTGATTAAATGTATCATTTATCTTTTCATGTGGTCATTTCTTTCCATTTAGAACCAATGATGTGCTACCTTTTTGTAGCATTTCTGACAATGCTAAACTTTTTTTTAGCTAAGCTCAGAGTCGGTTGCTTGGCAACAACACAGCTGCTTGTACCTGGCTGCCAGTCATAAGAAGTGATCGCTAACAGGTTAAGCTGAGGTGAATCAATAAATGCGAACAGATATTTTGATTAGCTAAGTAGCTAGCTAGCTAACGTTAGCTAACATTAGCTTGATTGTCCAAATTCTAGCAGCTAGCCTCTGAAGCTAGCTAACATCAGTCAGCTGAAAGATAGCTTGCTAACAAACAGGCAAATAAAGGTAGCTAGCTATATTTGGTTATGGAAGGTTTTTACACAAATTACTTCAGCCATTAGCTACAGCCAACCAACAACAGCTGACCTAGACACAGAAGCTAGCTAACGTTAGCCAACTCATGTCCAAATGCCAGTCCTACATTTTTCCACAAAACATAGCTAGGTAGCTAATGTAAAACAGTTCAAAACCAACACCAAACTTTGGGGAAATTGTCACGCATGCAATGGGCTTTTGCAACCATAGCTAGTTAGCTACTCCATAGTCCAAGTAGGGATGGGCATATGACATGTTCGAGTACTCACATTTTTTTTTTTTGTAGAAAACTCAAATAAAACATATTTTTAGATCTGGCTACCTTCTTTCTATGATAAACATTCGAAATATAACGGCCACGTATTGTTTTTGCAAAAAATACTTTGCTTTTTCATTGTAAGCTCATTTACTTGTGTAGCTGCTAGCCAAATAGCCTTGCACTTCTGTTGTCATTGGATGAAAATGAAGCTATTTTCTGACGAATATGTTGCACTAATGTATTTTCTGTAAAGGAGAACTATAGTTGAATGGCCCTTGATCACTCCATTGAAGCAAAAACAATATTTTCTATACAAACACGCAGGTGAAATGGTTTAAAAACAACGCTTTGCTGATGGTCTGCATTTGGAAAATGCTCATTTCTGAACTCATAAAAATAAACACCTATCCTGACGCTCAGGCGAGGCGGCCTAAATCTGTGCTCACTCAAGCGCGCACGTTGACACAATAGAGACAAGACGGAGAAACCAGACGTGCTCCAAACAAAAGACGATGAAGAAATGTACATAAAACCGGTCAATATAATGAACTATACTTCAGTATTACTGCGCAGTGTGAGCTCTACAAACAACGCTTTCACTATGAGAAGGGTATGCAGTATTAATACATAGAAAAAACAGAAATGACCATAACCAAACATTGCTGCTGATGATACTTTTGATATACAGTTACCAGTCAAATGTTTGGACACACCTACTCATTTAAGGGTTTTTCTTTATTTTGACTATTTTCTACATTGTAGAATAGTATTGAAGACGTCACAATTATGAAATAACACATAACACATTCTGCACAAACTGTCAGAAACCGTCTCAGGGAAGCTCATCTGCGTGCTCGTCGTCCTCACCAGGGTCTTGACCTGACTGCAGTTCGGCGTCGTAACCGACTTCAGTTGGCTCATCTTCGATGGCCACTGGCACGCTGGAGAGGTGTACTCTTCAGAGATGAGTCTCCGTTTCAACTGTACAGGGTATACGGCAGACAACGTGTATGGCAGTGTGTGGGCGAGCGGTTTGCTGATGTCAACGTTGTGAACAGTGCCCCATGGTGGCAGTGTTTTTTAAACATTTTATTTAACCTTAATTTAACCTTAATTTAATTAGGCAAGTCAGTTTTAAGAACAAATTCTTATATACAATGGCGGCCTAGGAACAGTGGGTTAACCTGCCTTGTTCAGGGGCAGAACGATAGATTTTTACCTTGTCAGCTCAGGAATTCCATCCACCAACCTTTCGGTTACTAGTCCAACGCTCTAACCATTAGGCTACCTGCCGCCCCATAGTTATGGTATGGGCAATCATAAGCTACGGACAACGAACACAATTTAATTTTATCGATAGCAATTTGAATGCACAGAGATAGCGTGACGAGATCCTGAGGCCCATTGTCGTGCCATTCATCCGCCGCCATCACCTCATGTTTCAGCACGATAATGCACGGCCCCATGTCGCAAGGATCTGTACACAATTCCTGGAAGCTGAAAATGTCCCAGTTCTTCCATGAAATGCATACTCACCAGACATGTCACCCATTGAGTATGTTTGCGATGCTCTGGATTGGCGTGTACGACAGCATGTTCCAGTTCCCACCAATGCACAGCCATTGAAGAGGAGTGGGACAACATTCCACAGGCCACAATCAACAGCCTGATCAGCTCTATGCGAAGGAGATGTGTCGCGCTGCATGAGATAAATGGTTGTCACCCCAGATACTGACTGGTTTTCTGGTCCATGCCACAACCTTTTATTTTTTTAAGGTATCTGTTACCAACAGATGCATATGTCTATTCCCAGTCATGTGAAACACATAGATTAGGGCCTAATGAATGTATTTCAATGGACTGATTTCCTTATATGAACTGTAACTCTTTGAAAATTGTTGCACGTTGCGTTTATATTTTTTGTTCAGTGTAGATCTTCAACGGTTCACTACACTGTTAAACCGCAAAAAAACATTCACGCAGGCTTTTTAGGCGAGCGAATGAAGAATGGCACAGGATGAAAGTGTTGGCCAATGTTTTTTTTTAAATGGCTGCCAGTAGCAGAAGCTCACTTGAAAGGAAGTGGTGAAGATTCCAAAGCCATTAGATTCAGATGCATTTTATTCTTCTTCTTCTGATTAGCACTGGCACTGACACAGTCTAAATGTATAGCAACAGTGACCAAAGACCACATTAAGGACAGGCCTTTATTTCAGTCACAACATCTACTGTTGACAGGTGAATCCAATGTCTGCTGCCCTTACCCTCCTTTCTTTTGAAAGTCTACGGACGACCAGGATTGGAGAGTAACATTTAGAAAGCAACCAACCCTACGGATGAACAAGCATATCCCTAGAGGTCCCAAGGAAGCTACTGAAGTTGCCAAAGTAACTACTGTACCAAACATCAAAGTCAAACTAAATCCAAATATAATCTAGTGGAAGATCGCTCCAATTCAACATCAAGACAAATTGGAATAAACCAGTCATCTACAAGTCAATGTTTGAAAAGTTTGAAAAGTAGTTTCAAAATGATCCTTGATGTACTTTGTATGGGAGCGCTGGCACAATCACCACCAAACCTCTCTTGCAATTAAAAACCCCTTGTGCTCGAGAGACAAAGCGCAGCTCAACTGATGTCTTCCATATCATTATGGGATGGCGACAAGCTATCTGTGACATTCTCCCGTGTTTGTATGTCAGCTTCATTTTTCAAATCAGCAAGGCTTTAAAATCAGACGTGCAGATCGAATCAGAAACATATCTGCCAATAACCCATTTATTGAACACGACTGAGGGATTTCAACAGCATTCCATCCAACTGCTTGAGTTGGCTTTCACTTAGCCTGTGGCAGAATAAATTGTGACTGAACATGAGAGCGTCGGTTGGTCAAACTGAATAGGAGTGCTTTACAGAGATCACACAACTGCCAATACATAACGCATCGATGACTGGTTAAAATTAAAAAAACGCCGATATAATTAGACAATATTGTGGAGTTCATTACATAAAAGTAATATGCTGTTACCAATGTGTTTAGTTAAAGACAGTAGAAGTATCCTCTCATGAGAGAAACCGATGTTCTTCAGGAGTGACAGATTGGATAGACAGTCTATATATCCTAGACACATCCCAAAAACTAAACTAGCATTCATCAGGATCATTATATCTCATCACAACCAGGATTTTAGATTTCAAGCAGAAAAGGTGGTTTGGCCACCTCAAAAACACATTGAAATCTCACTAGAAAGTGTGCTGAAAGGTGGACTGAGTGTATGAGCACGCAGCACTTTGGTGTGCTTTTAATAAGTGCTGAAGCAGCATGATCGGCCAGAGGAGAACGCCGAGGCGAAACATTGAGAAGCTAACGGAGATTGAGAGGATGTACAACCTCTCTGTTAATCACCTCTTAAATGTAACTAAATGTAATCTAAAATGTAATCCCCAAAAGTAACTGTGTATCATGAGACGGTCATAAATAATAACTAGTAATGCTGCATCCTCCAAGAAAAGGTTAAAATCTCACCTTTCTGGTATTATTTTTAATACATTTCTGAGGTGTATTCAATTTTGAAGACACAAGCTCAAGTACACAGTACAAATATGATAATTAATATGAAAATATGAAATATTTTATATTATGTATTTGCTATTCAACAAAACAGTATGACTAAGGCTTAAAATTATTTTTTTTCTAAATATAGTATAATACATTTATAAAATGACTAACTATAAGATTTCACCTTCCTTATAACTGTAAAATATATATTTGTACAGTATATTTAGTGTTGGAGAAAAACGTGCATATTTTCTATGGTTCTCTGTTGATCAAACGTCTGCCCAAATCGCTGTGAATGTCTCAAAGCTCTTTAACGTGGCTTCCTGAACTCACTAGGAACTCGCCTTTCATCTCATATAAATCTTGTCCATCTATGACAAACAAAAAATGATTTTTGTTTGAAATCTTTGTATTATTTTAGATCACTGGCTACAAATTGATTTCACGAATGTGCTACAGCGATGAAACCATTCTCTCCGGCTGCGTTACGATATAAGGATTCCAGGCTGTGACGTGGGGTTGATGGACAGTCGGAGGAGCGAATTTAATGGCAGGAGTGACATCCCAGCTTCAAGTGGTGTCAGATTTCACATCCTGCTTCACACAGGCAGAAGAGACATACTCCTGTGTATGTGAGAGTCCAGGCACACGCTCAATGCAAACTATTTCCATCTGTAGTGTCCAGGTAAAGATATATAAGCCACAATGTTAGTCGGGAACCGGTACCAGAACCACGCAGGTCCCCAAAAACGTGATTTTACATCGAAGAGGTTTTAAATATAGTCGTGCATGGCTCATCCTAATCGACCCGAGGTTCAGAATCCATGGATACCGGATGAATTAAGCCCCTCCCCCTCCCAACGTCCACCACCACGGATCATTTTTACAAGTGTCCCTAAGATGGAGGAAAACTATTACCCTGTATGACGGATGGATCTGGAAATGAAATTGCGGGAATCTGAGCCACTATCCTCTTTATCTGAACGTATTAGAATATATAGGAGGATGTATGTGGAGAATAGGATATAGAAATTTTGACATATAGTATAGTATGGTTAAATATACATACCTTCCTTGAAATATATGTACTTATCAACTATACTATTTCATTCATTTTAGCCCATTCTTATTTAGGATTCCTAAATTATTCCCACAATACATTGGCAAGTGTGACTTTGCGTTGACATTTCAGCTAATTCATTTGTACAGACTTGCATGACAATATGACAATAATCAAGCTAAAGGACAGTTGATATATGGAGAAAGGCTTATGAATATCAATTGCTGGCAAAAATGTCACATAAACCTGTAGGTGACACAAAAGGCTTGGGAACAGGCCCCGATGGGCCAATCAATGGAATGAGCATGATAGACCTATACACAGGAGCTGAGGTCTCTACTATTATGGGGTACACATGGGTGTTTCATCTCTACACATATTCACGTCATGTATTTGTAGTTGTTATGGATCCCCATTAAGACAGTTATACATTATTATCATTTTTTTACATTTACAACAGATTTCACAACACACTAAGTGCCAGGCCTTTACTCTACTACGACATATCTACAACACTAAATCCATGTGTACGTGTGTGTACGTGTGTGTATGTTATCATGTGTTTGTATGCATGTTTCTGTGCCTATGTTTGTGTTGCTTCACAGTCGCCGCTGTTCCATAACTTGTATTTTTATCTGTTTAAAAAAATATATATCTAATTTGACTGTTTGCATCAGTTACTTGATGTGGAATAGAGTTCCATGTAGTCATGGCTCTATGTAGTACTGTGTGCCTCCCATAGTCTGTTCTGGGGACTGTGAAGAGACCTCTGCCTGGGTGTCTGAGCTGTGTGCCAGTAGTTTAAACAGACAGCTCGGTGCATTCAACATGTCAATACTTCTCACAAATACAGGTAGTGATGAAGTCAATCTCTCCTCCATTTTGAATCAAGAGAGATTGACATGCATATTATTCATGTTAGCTCTCTGAGTACATTTTTTTACCTTAACCTCCCTTATCTCACCTCATTTTCTCACATTGTATATAGACTTATCTTTCTACTGTATTATTGACTGTATGTTTTGTTTTATTCCATGTGTAACTCTGTGTTGTTGTATGTGTCGAACTGCTTTGCTTTATCTTGGCCAGGTCGCAGTTGTAAATGAGAACTTGTTCTCAACTAGCCTACCTGGTTAAATAAAGTGCTGCCCTGTTCTGAGCCAATTGAAATGTTCCTAAGGCACCTGACCACACGACTGAACGACTCATTTAGTAACGGCTGAAAACAAAACGAGTACAAATAATGTTTTCATTGAACAGACACGCCACTCTTTTCCCTTCAGTAGCATCACACTTCCTGCACTAGTAAGTTCTGGGTCATAAGTAAAGCCAGTTGAAAGGTGAATAAAAATATGCTACTTAGTTGTGTGACTTTCTTAAAACTAATTTTTACAAAAAAGTACAAGGATTTTCATTTTATTAAAAAAATTAAAATAATAAACCACGTGACGCTCCAGCCGCAGTGATAACTCACTGAGGGACAAATATACAATTCTAATGACTTTCTCACGTGTCCAAAAACAAAAGACAAAACCTGCAGTGTCCATATAAGATTGTGAGAAAACACTCAACAACAATAAATGCCTTCATCTAAAGATCCAATCTGCCCGTCTGAAAAAATAGAATATTGGGATAAACGTGCTTTGTATTATACAAGACTTAAACAACTCAGCAACAAAAAAAAGACAGTGGCAGCCAACTAATCATTGTTACTAAATCAAATCTATTAATTCCGCCGCCAATGAAAACCACTGCTAAATTAAATATATTTACTGTGCTCGTCTCCCTTCGAAAAGCACCAATTCCTTGTTAATGCCGGAGAGCACGGGAGGTCACGGGAAAGTCATTTGTCTCTCTTGAGCTGGAAATTAACTTCTGCCTCCAAGCAATTCAACCTAGTAAGAGCCCGGGTATGTGTCTGACCTCTATGGCAAGATGTGTGCTGCAAACAGTAATAGCATCGTGTAAGGTGTGACCTCAGCAGATTAGCGCGGTACTGTTCATATGACAACATAAAAAAGGAGCCATTTTCTCAGTCAGTTAGGCGAATAGTTAGAGAATAGTGGTGGGAATATGGACTATGAACCCCACTCATTCATGGGATACCCACAGAGAGCGAGAAATCTTCAAAATGGTTTACAGAGCCTCTTCTGCAACGCACAAGACACCGCAAAATCGCCAAGGGCTATGCACTATGACCACAATAAGGAAGGTGGCCTGTTTTTACAATGATACTTGTGTTGCCCAGATGTACCATATAAAATGAATAGTTTCATTTCTATTGTATGCATATATGTGACCGACCGGCTCGATTCGGTCTTATGTAGCCAAATAAAAAAAAATTAATAGTATTTTTTTATGTTGTATAAAAGTAGAGACTCAGAGCTGCAAAATGGTATATCATACACTACTGTTGAGGAACAATGGGAAAGTAATCCTGCTTTGAAAGATGACAAACTTGTAAACTCACTTTTGAGAAAATGGCACTTGAATGTTTTAAAAACCTACTGGAGAGCTCTTCTTTGTCGACGCCCATTCAGCATCGTTCACACCCTTTTAAGGTTTAGCCCCACCAATCTCTTTAAGGATTCACATGTGAGGCTATGTATTAAATAGCCAAAGATTTTCAAGACTAAAGGCTGGCTTATACTAGGGGTGAGTTCGTAAATTTAATCTGGAATGCCAAAGTGTGCTCGGGGCGTTCGTAAACTCAGAGCGTTGTCAGATAGTCAGTTTGTAAATTCAGAGCGATCCTAGTGTTCTGACCTAACAGCAGTCAAGCACACAAGCTAACTGGCTAACATTGGCTAGCTTGCTAGCTACTTCCAGACACAAATGAGAGAACACCTCACTCTGACCATTTTACTCTCCCTAGCAGAGCTGGTTAGGCTGTTTTTATGTTATCCAGAGCGTCAGTGACTGTAACTGTGCTGCTTGCAACAATTTAATTATGCTTTTTTTGCCAACATTTACTGACCGCGGCCATATTCCACAGGTGTTGAGCATACGTAAATGCGTCAGTTATTCTGCGCCATGGCACACACAGACGAGAGTGCTCTGAAATCAGAGTAGATAGCCAAAGTGAATTTACCAGCAACGTCTATCAACAGTTGTCGCAGTGACCTCAAACATTTTACTGACAAAATTAGAAACATGTAATATAGCTAGCCAGATATATGTAATATATGTAATATAGCTAGCCAGCACAACCCAACCAAGCCGCACTGCTTCTTAACACAGCGCGCCTCCAACCCGGAAGCCAGCCACACCAATGTGTCGGAGGAAACACCGTGCACCTGGCCCCCTCGGTTAGCGCGCACTGCGCCCGGCCCGCCACAGGAGTCGCTGGAGCGCGATGAGACAAGGATATCCCTACCGGCCAAACCCTCCCTAACCCGGACGACGCTAGGCCAATTGTGCGTCGCCCCACGGACCCCCCGGTCGCAGCCGGCTGCGACAGAGCTTGGGCGCGAACCCAGAGACTCTGGTGGCACAGCTAGCGCTGCGATGCAGTGCCCTAGACCACTGTGCCACCCGGGAGGCCCGCCAGACTCTTTTATACATAGATGGACGCTTCTCCCTCTCTGTCACGGATGCCCTTAGTTTGAAGATGTAATCCTGAGCCTTCTGTGTGTTCTCTTTTCGACACCATCTGCATATTTGCAATCGAACGCCAGAATTTTCTCCATCTCCTTAGCTATCATACTTTAATTCCATTGATTTCAAAACTCGGTCCTCCAGAAAGCGGAGAGCAACACTGATGCAGTTCTACTACGCGATATCTTTCAAAAAAGCCGCGTTAGACAGTATCACCAACACATACTGACCAGCTCATATTATAGGTAGAAGCATGCTACATGACAGACCAATCCGAACTCATCTTTCGGCATGTCCAGCCCACTCATTATCTCAGCCAATCATGGCTAGCGGGAAGGTTGCTCCCTTTTCCGTGGCTAAAACAACTAGGCTCGTAATTTAACAATTTTTTTTCGTATTTACAGATGGCATACACGTTTGTTATTAAGGCACATGAAAGATCACATGTTCCAGAAAGCATCTCTGCCAAACACATTTAGATTTTTTTTTTTAAAGGTTACATTCAAACGGCTCTCCTGTGAAGTAGTGACGCGTGACATACGCCTAGTTTCCTGAAACGAGTCATGTTGCAGCTCGCTGAAATCTCAAAATAACCCGGAGAATGCTTCAGCTTTTTACAGCCAATTAAGTCTTTGTCATAATAAATGTGACATCTCTCACATGGACGTGGTTGAACTCAGAGGAAAGGAAGTTAAATGTGTTGCTCGCACAGACAAGAGGAGGTCAACAGTTTTCTCACAGCGAGATAACAAGATGTAAAAATATGTCTGTGTGGTTGTTGAGCAAACGGGGCAGACCTCAGAGAGATCAGAGATCAAACAGAAAGCACATAAGACGATCACTTTCTAGTTTTGTAACGACAGACAACATGAGACAACCACTGTCTAGTCTTATAACGACAGACAACATGCGACGACCACTGTCTAGTCTTATAACGACAGACAACATGAGACAACCACTGTCTAGTCTTATAACGACAGACGAAACATGAGGACAACACTGTCTAGTCTTTATAACGACCAGACAACCATGAGACAAACCACTGTCTAGTCTTATAACGACAGACGACATGAGACACCACTGTCTAGTCGTTATTAACGGACAAGACATGAGACAACCACTGTCTAGTCTTATAACGACAGACACATGAGACAACCACTGTCTAGTCTATAACGACAGACGACATAAGAAACAACCACTGTCTAGTCTTATACGACAGGACCAAACATTGAAAACGCACCACTGTGCTAGTCTAGTAACGACAAGACAACAATGAAGACAACCACTGTCTAGTCTTAAAACGACAGACAAATGAGACACCACCTGTCTAGTCTTATAACGGACAAGAACAAATGAAAGACAACCCCACTGTCTAGTCTTTTAACGACAGACAACATGAGAACAACACTGTCTAGTCTTGTATTACGACAAGACAACATGAGACAACCACTGTCTAGTTAAGTAACGACAGGACAACATGAGACAAAAACACTGTCTAGTCTTAAACACAAACGAACATGAGAACAACCACTGTCTAGTCTTATAACGACAGACAACATGGAGACAACCACTGTCAGTCTTATAACGACAGACAACATGAGACAACCACTGTCTAGTCTTATAACGACAGAACAACAATGAGACAACCACTGTCTAGTCTTATAACGACAGACAAACATGAGACAAACCACTGCTAGTCTTATAACGACAGACAACGAGACAACCACTGTCTAGTCTTTATAACGACATAGACGACATGCGACGACCACTGTCTAGTCTATTAAACGGACAGACAACATGGACACCACTGTCTAGTCGTTATAACGACCAGACAACAATGAGACCAACCACTGTCTAGTCTTATAACGACAGGACAACATGAGACAACCACTGTCTAGTCTTTATAACGACATAGACGACATGGCGACAACCACTGTCTAGTCTTATAAACGACAACCAACATGAGGACAACCACTTCTGTGATCTATAACGGACAGACAAACATGAGACAACCACTGTCAGTCTTTATAACGACAGACAACATGAGACAACCACCGTTCTAGTCTTTAACGACAGACCAACATGAGACACCACGTCTATCTTATAACGACAGACAAACATGAGACAACCACTGTCTAGGCTTATAACGACAGACAACATGAGACAACCACTGTCTAGTCTTATAACGACAGACAACATGAGACAACCACTGTCTAGTCTTTATAACGGACAGAACAACATGGAACAGACCAACTGTCTAGTCTTTATAACGACAGACAACATGAAGACAACCCACTGTCTAAGTCTTATAACGACAGACAACATGAGACAACCACTGTCAGTCTATAGAAACGACATAGACGACCCATGAGACGAAAGCCCACTGTCTAAGTCTTAGTAAACGACATAAAGGACAACATGAGGACAACCACTGTCTAGGTCTAATGAACGACCATAGACGACATGACGACAACCACTGTCTAGTCTTATAACGACAGACAACATGAGACAACACTGTCTAGTCTTAACGACAGACAACATGAGACAACCACTGTCTAGTTCTATAACGGACAGAACAACATGAGACAACCACTGTCTAGTCTTATAACGACAGACAACATGAGACAACCACTGGTTCTAGGTCTTATAACACGAACAACGAAACATGAGACAACCACTGTCTAGTCTTATAACGACAAGACAACATGAGACAACCACTGTCTAGTCTAAAACGACAACAACATGAGACACCACTGTCTAGTTCTATGTAACGAACAGACAACATGAGACAACCACTGTCTAGTTCTGTAACGACAGACAACATGAACAACCACTTGCTAGTCTTATAACGACAGAACAACAATGAGACAACCACTGTCTAGTCTTATCGAACAGACAACATGAGACAACACTGTCTAGTCTTATAACGACAGACAACATGAGACAACCCATGTCTAGTCTGTAACGACAAACAACATAAGACAAACCCACTGTCTAGTCTTATAACGAACAAGACAAACATGAGACAACCACTGTCTAGTCTTATAACGACAGAACAACATGAGACAAACCACCTGTCTAGTTCTTAATAACGAGACATGAGACAACCACTGTCTAGTCTTATAACGACAGGAACAACATGAAGACAACCAACTGTTCAGTCTTATAACGACAGACAACATGAGACAACCACTGTCTAGTCTTATAAGACAGACAAACATTGAGACAACCACCGGTCTAGTCCTATAACGACAGACAACATGGAGACAACCACTGCTTAAGTCTGTAACGACAAGACAACATGAGACAACCCACTGTCTAGGTCTTATAACGACAGACAACATGGAGACAACCACTGTCTTAGTCTTATAACGGACAGACAAACATGAAGAACAACCACTGGTCTAGTCTTATAACGGACAACAACATGAGACAACCACCAACGTCTAGTTCTTGAACCGAACCAGACAACATTCGGGTAGGAACAACCCACTGTTCTAGTCTATAAACGACCAACGAGACAACCACCTGCTAGTCTTATAACGACAGACAACCATAGACAAACCCTGCTAGTTCTTATTAACGACAGAACAAGCACATGCAGAACAACCACCTGTCTGATGTCTGATAACGACAGCACAAACATGAGACCACAACACTGTCTAGTTCTATAAACGACAAGCAACATGAACAACCACGTCTAGTCTATAACGACAGACAACATAGACAACACCTGTCTAGTCCTTGTAACGACAAGACAACATGAGACAAACCACTGTCTGTCTTAAACGGACAGAACAAACCATGAGACAAACCACCACTGTCTAATCTTATAAACGACAGGACAACATGAGACAACCACTGGTCTAATCCTTATACAACGGAACTAGTTGGGGACAAACATAGGAGACAACACAGACCCACTGTCTAGTCTTATTAACGGACAGACAACATGAGGACAACCACTGTCTAGTCTAAGAACGACAAACGACATTGAACAACCACTGTGTTCTAGTCTTATAACGAACATAGCACGCACTATCCGTAAACCAACCCAACTGTCTAGTCTTATAACGATCAACAGACGGACATGCAGGAACAACCACTTGTCTAGTCTCTATAACGACAGACAACATGAGACAACCACTGTCTAGTCTTATTAACGACAGACAAACATGAGACAACCCCACTGTCTATCTTTATAAACGACAGACAACATGAGACAAACCACTGTTTCTAGGTTCTGATATAAACGGACCAACAACAGAGAAACAACCACTGTTCTAGTCTTTAAACGAACCATAGACGACATGGAGACAAAACCACGGTTAGTCTATAACGGGGACCATAGACATGCGGACAACCACTGTCTAGTCTTATAACGACATAGACGACATGCGACGACCACTGTCTAGTCTTGTAACGACAGACATGACACATCAAACGTGTTTATAGATGAATGATTGGTCTGTTTGTGCATTCAAGTATGTTTACGTCTGGTCAGTAAGGTTCTCCCACAGCTGAAGTCCAGGTGTGAACATTTTTAGGTGATTAAGGATGGGACTATGCAGATATAGCAATGAAATAGTGTGGGAAAGTGTCAACTTCATGATACAGATAGCGATTAGCAATCATTTCATACTAAAACGAAACATACTAAACTAGGCCTGTATACGAGCCTACATACAAAGAGCGTTGAGATTCGTTACTAGAAAAAGTAATTACACGTCACATGTAACGTGTTATGTTACAAAATTACTTTTCACGGGAAAGTAACACCTTGTATTATTCTTTATAATACTCGGTGAGTAATAAAACCTCAACCGTTTTATTGGCTGACAGAGGGAGACAGTTTCCTCCTTTCATCTGTGGCGCTGCTTTCCTATGCTAGTCTGCACGTGCTGCTCTATCACAAGGGCTTAGTATGCCTAGTATAAGCTAAATCTCTGCGTAGATTTTCTTTATTTTCATTCAAAATCTTTCTCTCCAGCCACCAGTGTTGGTTAGACCACTGCATAGAGTTGGATAGAGGGCACACTTGCCACTAGACGGTGAAGCCCTCTCTACATTTCTGTGGACAGCCATCATGACATTTCTCGCTAAAACAATATTATCGTAATCCTCAAACACTGTTATACAACCTTACTGTTGTACTTTGCTTACTCGCACTTGACTTTTCTTACTATTACAGACTATGCCGATAGCTGCTTTATTTAAGGAACGTTTTTCTACTCGGCTGTTTCATCTACCTTAGTTGAATGCACTGACTAAGTCCGCTAAATGACCATAATGTAAATATAGCCGTACCAAAAGTGTGCTCGCTGTATATGAGCATCTTTTACAGAGCGTTCACTACCCACGGTTAGTCTTTTGAAACCTTTCAACTTTGTCTTAAACAATGCTCTATTCAAACGACTGAAAAGTGCTTGTCTGTCTACTTTCCTGTTCTTTTGAAGATTTCAAGGCACATTATAACATCTTGTGGACAAATGCCCTTTTAAAGTAGCCTGTTATGTGTGTATTTGTGTAGTGTGTTCATCCACGGTATGTGTGTGTGTGTCTGGTTTCTGTGTGTGTGTGTGTGTGTGTGTGTGTGTGTGTGTGTGTCTGGTTTGTGTGTGTGTGTGTGTGTGTGTGGTGTGTGTGCTGCCCTTTGCTCGTGTGTTTGGATGGGTTGGCTCTGATTGCCGAGACAAAAGTGCAAATCTCTGCAGCACTTGCATCATAATTTACTTACCACAGCCATTCATTATTTACAATAAAGGACCTAAAAATGGATTTTCCAAGAAACTATTTATTCTGGTACATTACAAGACTGTCGCAGAGTGTCTGAATACAGAGAAATGTGTCACGGAAGGCCAGAAAACCATCTCTGTCACAATGCCTCCACCTCATCGTGCACAACGGAGACAGATGTCAAGAGTACAAAAGCACAACAAAACGGCAAAGGGTTTTCTTATCAACGATAGCTGAAAATGAATATTTTTCATTGTCAATCATAAAGCAGGCTGCATGGTGTAACCTAATGTGACTAAAATCCGGCAGGGTAGCCTAGTGGTTAGAGCGTTGGACTAGTAACCGAAAGGTTGCTAGTTCGAATCCCCGAGCGGACAAGGTAAAAATCTGTCGTTCTACCCCTAAACAAAGCAGCCGTCATTGTAAATAAGAATTTGTTCTTAGCTGACTTGCCTTATTAAATTAAAAAAATACGAGATCAATATGTGAGCCAATACATGCCGTTACTATGAATGGACTGCCATCAATACAACCTCCAATTGACCTTAAAAACATCTCACACATGATAGTTATAAATACATTAATATTTATGTCAGGTGCCATGTAATGCTAATGTTGACCTTTTGCATGGTTCCCTCAAGTGTCGCCAAGTCCTAAAGCAATACTGTGTCTTAGTTATTTTACAGCTCATGTATATACATGTTTAAATGACTGTATATCCACTACATTCATGCATATCAAGGGACACTGTTAAGACACACGAAGCTGACCAAACACAATCTGACAGGTACACACAGAAGGTCATGGATCGATACCCGTTGTACCTTCAGAAGTTGAGTAATTTCCTGTACTGTCTAAAGCATTTTGTCCTCGAGGTATAATAGTTATTACAGAGAACAAAATGACTGGCCATGTTAGGATTCCTTCCTGTTTGCCTCAGCAGTACACATAAGGTCAGTGTTTCTTTCGTTCAGTGCTAAAATATATATTTCCACTTATCCAGAGGGAGCTCGCTCAGAAGGATTCATTTTCTGAGCTCGGCTCACCATTGTGTGGCCTTGTGGAAAGGAGATAATTGTTGTCTTTGGCAGTACTCTCACTAGCTGTAGGTCTCAAACCTGAAATGCAAACACACAGCACTCTGTTGAGAAAACAAAAACTCCCAATGCTAATTGGGCTCCCAGCAGGGAAACAGGAAATGGCTCTAATTTACAAGATGGTTTCAGAGCCACAAGAATTGTGGCTCATTATGCTTTTCTATGTTAATCTTTGGATCTGTTGTAGGGATGTCCAAATAACAGTAGGACTGATATGTAGTGGTGTTTTCCAGTGTACTTATGGAGCACCATCCTGTAATACTGTATCAACAAGCCACTGCATGTAATGTTGCCTTTTGGCAATACAAAAAAACACATATATATATTTTTTTTT
This sequence comes from Salvelinus sp. IW2-2015, assembly GCF_002910315.2. Lineage (NCBI taxonomy): Eukaryota > Metazoa > Chordata > Actinopteri > Salmoniformes > Salmonidae > Salvelinus > Salvelinus sp. IW2-2015. The sequence continues at coordinate 48,341 of NW_019945173.1, forward strand.
CACTGAGAAAATATGTTTGCTCAGACAAATCTGCTTTTCATGTCGACTGTTCCTCAGCGCTACTCCTTAGCAACGTCAAAACACTCCATCATCTGATGCGGCCTCGTGATACGATGACAATCATTGTTTCAAACGCAGACCCAACTAATGCGTAAATGAGTCCACGTCAAATCACTGAAACATATCGCCCAAACACAATCATCTCATTTCTCACAGCCCTCAACAACACCACCATCATAACATCAGTTTCTCCGGTTGTCTCGGACTCCCTGCACAACCTCGAGTAACCAATCAATTCCCAAATCCAGGTCACAGCTATTTCCTTTTCTTGCATTACGTAACAACTGTCAAGATCCTTATGAATAGACAAACAAAGTTTAAATGGATTACATAAACATTCTGGAGTAGACAAGGGAAAAAGGAGCAGAGAAGCGAGAGGAGGGAAGCTAGGACGAGACGTGAAGGTGAGCGTGTAAGTGACGCTGGGGCTTTTGCCACAGCTCTGTGTAATGGTCTATCTAAGTGACTGAGGAGGGCCTTATCCTGTCTGTGGGGTGGCTAATTGGCTAGCGTGGACGCTCGGCAACACATCTCGCATTCCCAACATGTGGCTAGCCTCCTAGACGATTCATCACCTGGAGGAGGACAAGAACGAGGAGGAAGGTGGAGAGAAGTTTGGATATAGAATCTACTCTTTGGGGTTAATGTAAGATATTCCAATTTGGGCTCGTTCGGTTTGAGTCTGCTAGTAAAGGTCACGTTGACAACTTTAGGTTCTTTGTCAGTTGACTTGACAAGCGTTGGATGGCATTGGTGTAATTCATGTTCTGTCGTCCCTATAGGGGTTTCAAAATAGTCAAGTAACTAGGATATGCTATTAAATCTAATCCTACTCTAACCCCTGACGCCTTAGAAACACTGTGTGTACATTAGCTTCTTATGGTGGTCATAGCCCTGCTCTGTTTGATAACTAGATAACTAAAGTATGCCCTGTTTTGTCTGTTCCATATCACTATGCATGGTAGATTATTACAGGCATATCCAATTCAATATGGCAGGTACAGTTTTGGACCTAGCAACATCCCAGCCATGTCTTCATAAGAGTGGTGGTAAAGAGACAAACGTAGTAAAACCAAGGCAATTTGTGGCCATAATGTAGCCTCTCAGTAATTAACACTGTCTTTGTGGCCTTGAAACGGCAAAAAACATCAGTCTCACACCTTCCATTTCCGACGCTTAAAGAAATCCAATTAAATTAGCCCGGGCGCCTCCGTACATGCACATGGATTTGTTTGGTTTTCGATTGTTCCGCTCTCCCTCTCTCTCTCCTCCTCTTTTCACACTCTGAATCAGCAGGTCCCTTCGGGTAAACAAGACAGAGTGATTTTGGATTTGCATATCCCCGAATAAATTATATTGCATTTGCGCGATAAGCGCCGCTGATGCCGGTCGTTTTTCCCCCACATTCATGCATGCTGCCATGCGTTAACCCTGAGCAGGAGGGACCGGTGAGAGAGTGAGAAAACTGCTACTCAGAATTCCTGTTTTTTCGGGGGTAGAAAAACATGTGCCAGGCCCCTAGTGGGCCCTGGGCTGCCGACGGAGCGGATGGTTAATTCAGAGCTGATAATGATGCAGGCTCAGGCGCGCCACCAAGGACAAGAACGGCAGCTGAGAGAGAGAGAGAGAGAGAGAGAGAGAGGAGGGAAAAAGGAGAGCAAAAGAGAAAGGAGAGAGAGAGAGAAAGGGATAATAAAAAGGATGATAGGTGCGAGAGGAAGGATGATAAGGTGAGAGAGAGGAAGGGTGGTAAGATGAGAGAGGAAGAATGGTAATGTGAGGGAGAGGAAGGGTTAAGGTGAGAGAGATGAAGGGTGGTAAAGTGAGAGAGAGGAAGGGTGGTAAAATGAGAGAGAGGAAGGGTGGTAAAGTGAGAGAGAGGAAGGGTGGTAAAGTGAGAGAGAGGAAGGGTGGTAAAGTGAGAGAGAGGAAGGGTGGTAAAGTGAGAGAGAGGAAGGGTGGTAAAGTGAGAGAGAAGAAAGATGGTAAGGTAAGAGAGAGGAAGGATGATAAGGTGAGAGAGAGGAAGGGTGGTAAGATGAGAGAGGAAGAATGGTAATGTGAGGGAGAGGAAGGGTTAAGGTGAGAGAGAGGAAGGGTGGTAAAGTGAGAGAGAGGAAGGGTGGTAAAATGAGAGAGAGGAAGGGTGGTAAAGTGAGAGAGAGGAAGGGTGGTAAAGTGAGAGAGAGGAAGGGTGGTAAAGTGAGAGAGAGGAAGGGTGGTAAAGTGAGAGAGAGGAAGGGTGGTAAAGTGAGAGAGAGGAAGGGTGGTAAAGTGAGAGAGAGGAAGGGTGGTAAAGTGAGAGAGA
>NW_019945173.1:50760-51034 GCF_002910315.2 Salvelinus sp. IW2-2015
GTGAGAGAGAGGAAGGGTGGTAAAGTGAGAGAGAAGAAAGATGGTAAGGTAAGAGAGAGGAAGGATGATAAGGTGAGAGAGAGGAAGGGTGGTAAGGTGGATTTGGTGGTAAGGTGGAGAGGAGGAGAGGTACTGGAGAGGAGAGGAGGAGAGGAGGAGAGGTACTGGAGAGAAGAAGAGGAGAGGAGGAGAGTTACTGGAGAGAGAGGAAGGGTGGTATAGGGATAGGATAGGCAGAAGAGGAGAGAAGGAGTGGATGAGAGGTACTGGAGAG
>NW_019945174.1:0-1841 GCF_002910315.2 Salvelinus sp. IW2-2015
TTAGAGCCTTCAAGTTCCTTGGTGTCCACATCACCAAGAAACTATCATTGTCCAAACACACCAAGACAGTCATGAAGAGGGCACAACAACACCTTTCCCCCTCAGGAGACTGAAAATATTTGACATGGGTCCTCAGATCCTCAAAAAGTTCTAAAGCTGCACAATCGAGAGAATCCTGACTGGTTGCATCACCGCCTGGTATGGCAACTGCTCGCCTCCGAACGCAAGGCGCTACAGGAGGTAGTGCGTACTGCACTGTACATCACTGGGATCAAGCTTCCAGCCATCAAGGACCTCTATACCACGTGGTGTCAAAGGAAGGCTAATATTAGATAAATGCAACCTGAATATAATTAATAATACAGCAATTACATACTTATTTCATTTATTTCATTAACAAAGTTTATGCAACACCCAATGCCTCTGTGTGAAAAAGTAATTGCCCCCTTACTCTCAATGACTCCAACCATACAATTCATGTAGTTGTTGATCAGCCTCTCACATCGCTGTGGAGGAATTGTGTCCCACTCTCCCATGCAGAACTGCTTTAACTCAGCGACATTTGTGGGTTTTCAAGCATGAACTGTAACAATGTCTCATTTGGGATTAGGTTTGGACTTTGACRGGCCATTCCAAAACTTTCAATATGTTGCTTTTATTACATTTTCATGTAGATTGTGTGTTTTGAAATGGTGGCACAACCAGTTATTGAGTGTAAGGGGGCAATTACTTTTTCACACAGGGGAATTGGGTGTTGCATAACTTTGTTAATTCAATAAATAAAATAACAATACTTTGAGGTTATTTTTTAACTCAGGTTCTCTTGATCTAATATTAGGTTTTGGTTGAACATCTGATAACATTCAGTATAAAAAAAAATCTAAAATACAGAAAATCAGAAAGGGGGAAATACTGTTTCATGTCACTGTATGTGCATGTGAAACCGACGTCAGTGTGCGGTTAACAGTATAGCTTCCACCACTGTCCCTGTCACCATACCGGGCTCAAACYAGTGGTCCTCTGCTCACAAACACATGTCACCTCATTCCTTGATGACATAACAACCAATTGAAAAAAATCACTTGTTCATTGAAATAAGTTAATCTTATTATTATTGAGAGAGACTGTACCAATGATGTGTATAAACCCTGGATCGCTGATGCTATGTAACAGCCAATGAGAGACTTTAAATCCACCGGTCTCTATATATGGTACTCCCCAGAAGAAGCAGTCCTCCATAAGAATTAATGGAATTCTACATTATTTCAATAAAATGTTTCAAGGACAAAATGTAATGTATTTAAGTATTTTGTTGTAGAGGGCGACAGTAAAGTTATTACTCTATAAAGAAAATACTTTATCTTTACATGTTTATTTTTTATTTGTTATGTTCAGGTCACATAAAAAGCATGAGCTGGAGCACACCCAGAGAAAATTACTTAGTGTAGAGGTGCTGACTAATGGTGAATACACTGTAAGCTATAAAAACAAAGAGAGTTGCAAACAAAATAAAATAAAATAAAAGTTTATTTGTCACGTGCTCCGAATACAACAGGTGTAGTAGACCTTACAGTGAAATGYTTACTTACAGGCTCTAACCAATTGTGCAAAAAAGGTATTAGGTGAACAATAGGTAAGTCAAGTGTCACGATCGTCGCAAGGAATGGACCAAGCTGCAGCGTGAATCACCTAAATGACCCACCCTAGTCACTATCACGCCCCAACCAACGAGAATAAACAGCTCTCTATGGTCAGGGCGTGACAGTACCCTCCCCCCAAAGGTGCGGACTCCGACCGCAAAACCTGACTCAATAGGGGAGGGTCCGGGTGGGCATCTACGA
>NW_019945174.1:6055-7871 GCF_002910315.2 Salvelinus sp. IW2-2015
TGGGGATCTTCTGTCACGATCGTCGCAAGGAATGGACCAAGGTGCAGCGTGGTAGGCGTACATATTCCTTTTAATAAATGAACACCGAACAAAAAAATCTATGAACGAAACGTGAAGCTACTGGTGTGCACACAGGCAACTATCTGTAGACAAGATCCCACAAACACAAATGGGAAAAATGGCTACCTAAATATGATCCCAATCAGAGACAACGATAAACAGCTGTCTCTGATTGGGAAGCACACCAGGCCAACATAAACCAATAATCACCTAGATGACCTAGTCACTATCACGTCCCAACCAACATAGAGAATACACAGCTCTCTATGGTTAGGGCGTGACATCAAGAAATAAAACAACAGTAAAAGACAGTGAAAAATAACAGTAGCGAGGCTATATACAGTAGCGAGGCTATAAAAGTAGCGAGGCTACATAAAGACACCGGTTAGTCAGGCTGATTGGGTAGAATGTACATGCACACTCTATTTATATAAAACAAAAGAGAGTTGCACCCTCTATATTGTACTATATAAACTCCCAGTAATTGATTGGGTAAAACACCAACGTTTCGGCATCACTGTGCCTTCTTCAGGGTAAAGTCATTAATGATTGAACCAGGTTATGTAGACATACAGTGCAAATAGTGCATCCAATGACAATAGTGAGGGGTGTGTCATAGTTATGAGGTTAATTGGAATTAAATGAGTGAAACTGTTAAAAGACAATAGTTTATAGCATATTGAATATATTAGCCTATTGTTATCATTGAAATTAGCATAAGATTAGCATCAACATACATTATTGTTTAATTTAATTTCACTTGTATTTAATTGTTTCCAATTTCATAAAATGATGTTAAAATKTAATATTTTGGTTCATCCATAATGCAATATAAGCATCATCAACAGGGGGAACATATTGGTTGTACGCTGATAAGCTGTAGAWAGAATATATTCATTTATAGRWCTTCTTTATAAAGAATAATTGTTCATAAAACGGGCCTGAGRCCAAATTCAATTTTAAGACACTAGGGGTCAATGTTTTTAAATACCTCCTCTCCTTGGTAGACCAACATGCTCAATGYGTGTGTATATGCGTGTATTTTTGAGRGAGGAGATGGGATGGTTAGCTTCAACAAAGTGAKCTGCTACTGGATAGTCAGTATTCTTACACCTGATTGAGCTGCGGTGTTCAGCTCTGCATTGTTTTAACTGTCTTTCATTTTATATTTATTTATTTCACCTTGATTTAACCAGGTAGGCTAGTTRAGAACAAGTTCTCATTTGCAACTGCAACCTGGCCAAGATAAAGCAAATCAGTTCGACACATACAACAACACAGAGTTACACATGGAATAAAAAAACATACAATCAATAATACAGTAGAAAAATCTATATACTGCATGTGTAAATGAGGTAGGATAAGAGAGGTAAGGCAATAAATAGGCTAGGGTGGCAAATTAATTACAATATAGCAATTTAACTTCTCTGGGATATGTGGGACGCTAGCGTCCCACCTCGCAACAGCCAGTGAAATTGCAGGGCGCCAAATCTTGCAGGGCGCCAACACGAATCTCATAATTAAAATTCCTCAAACATACAAGTATTAGACACCATTTTAAAGATAAACTCTTGTTAATCCAGCCACAGTGTCTTATTTCAAAAGGCTTTACGGCGAAGCACACCTTTGATTATGTTAGGTCAGCTCCTAGCCACAAAAACCATGAGAGACATTTTCCAAAGTAGGAGAGGTGTTACAAAGGACAGAATAGCATTAAAATGAATCACTAACCTTTGATGATCTTCACCGGATGGTC
>NW_019945174.1:13236-20569 GCF_002910315.2 Salvelinus sp. IW2-2015
CTGCTATGGTGACCAGTGAGCTGACATAAGGAGGGGTTTACCTTGCAGAGACTTGTAGATGACCTGGAGACAGTGGTTTGCGCGAGTATGAAGCGAGGTCCAGCCAACGAGAGCATTCAGGTCACAATGGTGGGTAGTGTATGGGGCTTTGGTGACAAAACAGATGGCACTGTGATAGACTGCATCCAATTTGTTGAGTAGTGTTGGAGGCTATTTTGTAAATGACATCGCCGAAGTCGAGGATCGATAGGATGTCAGTTTTACGAGGGTATGTTTGGCAGCATGAGTGAAGGATGCTTTGTTGCGAATAGGAAGCTGATTCTAGATTTAATTTTGGATTGGAGATGTTTAATGTGAGTCTGGAAGGAGAGTTTACAGTCTAACCAGACACCTAGATATTTGTAGTTGTCCACATATCAGAACCGTCCAGAGTAGTGATGCTGGACGGCGGGAGGTGCGGGCAGCGATCGGTTGAAGAGCATGCATTTAGTTTACTTGCATTTAAGAGCAGTTGGAGGCCACGGAAGGAGAGTTGTATGGCATTGAAGCTCATCTGGAGGTTAGTTAACACAGTGTCCAACGAAGGGCCAGAGGTATACAGAATGGTGTCGTCTGCGTAGAGGTGGATCAAAGAGCGATATTATTGACAAATACAGAGAAGAGAGTCGGCCCGAGAATTGAACCCTGTGGCACCCCCATAGAGACTGCCAGAGGTCCGGACAACAGGCCCTCCGATTTGACTTACTTAACTCTATAGGAGAAGTAGTTGGTGAACCAAGCGAGCCAATCATTTGAGAAAYCAAGGCTGTTGAGTCTGCCAATATGAATGTTGTGATTGACAGTGTCGAAAGCCTTAGCCAGGTCAATGAATACGGCTGCACAGTAATGTCTCTTATCCATGGCGGTTATGATATCGTTTAGGACCTTGAGCGTGGCTGAGGTGCTCCCATGACCAGCTCTGAAACCAGATTGCATAGCAGAGGAGGTACGGTGAGATTCGAAATGGTCGGTATTCTGTTTGTTAATAACTTGGCATTCAAAGACCTTAGAAAGGCAGGGTAGAAAATATATATACGTCTGTAGCAGTTTGGGTCTAGAGTGTCTCCTCCTTTGAAGAGCCCATGGCTACACCCCGAATTTGAAGGAAAAGGTCTGACTCAAAGATGAAGTAATTATTGGATAATACCAGTTCAGCAAGTTGCAAGATGCAATCATTGGCTGGAGAAAGGGTAGGGTCTCTCTGTTGAAGGAAGTGTTGCAGTTTCACAAAATATCATTTAAAAGTTTGCATTAAGGTGTCTGTAWTAGAATATACTTGTCAAAATGGATGTAGACATTAATAAATGCATTTCTATAGCTTCCAACATCTTTATTTAAAGTGCAGGAGGAGTAACAAGATGGCTGTGCAATGGCTTCCAAACGGAGGCCCCTGKCAGTCATCTAGGGTTAATACATATCATTGKACTGTACCGAAAATATATCAGAACCTCCCTGATGTTCTTWACGTTGCAGTTGTTTTGGCCTGTTTTGGTCAACGAGATTTGCCAGATAACCTGGATGTACTGACTGGCTCCTGTGTGCAAATCCCATGTTCATTTGATATGCCGTACTTTAAATTTAAAAACACAATAATGACCTCTGGAGTGTTGATTAAAGAATCACCACAGTTTGGTGAGCATCCAGACACTGTGATATTTRACAGTAGTGAGATAGTCAACAGACATCAAGGGAAGATAACTGTAAACATGTGAGGTGAAGTGAAGGTACCCTGTCAGTTTGAACTGCTCTTCTGTCGCTCCCTCTCCTGAACACCCCCCTGAGCTGACATGGACTCTCCCAACACAGTTTACACCTGACAACCAACTGCAGGAGAATCCAGACCAAACCAAATCAGTYCTCTCCACGGTGACCTTCACTCCGTCATACCTTCATCATGAGAAGAACATCACTWGTACTGCAGTCTACCCAGTAKSGGCAWGCAACAAGAGAGCTGAACAAACCATGATGCTTCACGTTTCATGTAAGATTTAGTCACCGGTTCCTGTAGAATAGATCATTCTATCATGTTTTCACTGATGATTGTAATAGAGTGGTTTTGATGAGACTATTCAATATACCATATCCAGATACATTCTAAATGAACCCCTCTCCCTCAGTCTCTCCTAAGGACACCTCGGCCTCCATCAGTCCAGCTGATCCAGTATTAGTGGGCAGCTGTGTTAATCTGACCTGCAGCAGTACAGCCAACCCTCCTGTGACAACCTTCACCTGGTTCCAGATCAGTGGAGATTAACCAATACAGGTAGCATTTGGACTGAGTTACTCCCTTAATGTGACTGTTGATGGAGGACTGTACTACCGTGAAGCAAGAAAGAGTCTAGGCTGTGGCAAGTTAAAGGAAGTGCAGCTGGCTATTAAAGGTAAAACAGGAATGTCGGGCACAGTCTTAGGTTAAATATACACCATACAGTGCCATGGAAAGTATTCACCCCCCTTGGCGTTTTGCCTATTTTGTTGCATTACAACCTGTAATCTACATGGATTTTTATTTGGATTTCATGTAATGGACATACACAAAATAGTCAAATTTTGTGAAGTGAAATGAAAAAAATTACTTGTTTAAATTATTATTTTTTATTAAAAAAACGGAAAAGTGGTGCGTGCATATGTATTCACCTCCTTTTCTATGAAGCCTCTAAATAAGATCTGGTGCAACCAATTACCTTCAGAAGTCACATAATTAGTTAAATATAGTCCACCTGTGTGCAATCTAAGTGTCACATGATCTTGTCAAATGATCTYAGTATATATACATATACACCTGTTCTGAAAGGCCCCAGAGTCTGCAACACCACTAAGCAAGGGGTACCACCAAGCAAGAGGCACCATGAAGACCAAGGAGCACTCCAAACAGGTCAGGGACAAAGTTGTGGAGAAGTGCAGATCAGGGCTGGGTTATAAAAAAACATGTGAAACTTTGAACATCCCACGGATCACCATTAAATCCATTATTTWWAAAAATGGAAGGACTATGGCACCACAACAAACCTGCCAAGAGAGGGCCGCCCACCAAAACTCATGGACCAGGCAAGGAGGGTATTAATCAGAGAGGCAACAAAGAGACCAAAGATAACCCTGAAGGAGCTGCAAAGCTCCACAGCGGAGATTGACATATCTGTCCATGGGACCACCAAGCCATAAACGCCACAGAGCTGGGCTTTACGGACGAGTGACCATAAAAAAGCCATTGCTTCAGAAGAAAATAAGCAAACACGTTTGGTGTTCGCCAAAAGGCATGTGGGAGACTCCCCAAACATATGGAAGAAGGTACTCTGGTCAGATGAGACAACAATTTAGATTTTTGGCCATCAAGGAAACTCCTATGTMTGGCACAAACCCAACACCTCTCATCACCCCGAGAACACCATACCCACAGTGAAGCATKGTCGTGTCAACATCATGCTGTGGGGATGTTTTTCATCAGCAGGGACTGGGAAATTGGTCAGAATTGAAGGAATGATGGATGGTGCTAAATACATGTTTATACAGGGAAATTCTTGAGGGAAACCTGKTTCAGTCTTCCAGAGATTTGAGACTGGGACGGAGGTTCACCTTCCAGAAGGACAATGACCCTAAGCATACTGCTAAAGCAACACTCTAGTGGTTTAAGGGGAATCATTCAAAWGTCTTGGAATGGCCTAGTCAAAGCCCCGACCTCAATCCAATTGAGAATCTGTGGAATGACTTAAAGATTGCTGTACATCAGCGGAACCCATCCAACTTGAAGGACCTGGAGCAGTTTTGCCTTGAAGAATGGGCAAAAATACCAGTGGCTAGATGTGCCAAGCTTATAGAGACTTACCCCAAGAGACTTGCAGCTGTAATTATTGCAAAAGGTGGCTCTACAAAGTATTTACTTTGGGGGGGTGAATAAATAAGCACGCTCAAGTGGTCAGTTTTTTTTGTCTTATTTCATGTTTGTTTCACAATAAAAAATAATAAAAAATGTTGCATCTTCAAATTGGTAGGCATGTTGTGTAAATCAAATTATACAAACCCCCCCCAAAAATCATTTTAATTCAACGTTGTAAGGCAACAAAATAGGAAAAATGTGAAGTGGGTGAATACTTTCGCAAGCCGCTGTATATATAAAAGTACGTGGACACCCCTTCAAATTATTAGAATCGGCTATTTCAGCCACACCCATTTGCTGACAGGTGTATAAAATTGAGAACACAGCCATGCAATCTCTATAGACAAACGTTGGCAGTAGAATGGCCTAACTGAAGAGCTTATTGACTTTTACGTGGCACAGTCATAGGATGCCACCTTTCCAACAAGTCAGTTTGTCAGATTTCTACCCTGCCCAGGTCAATTGTAAGTGCTGTTATTGTGAAGTGGAATCCTCTAGGAGCAACAACGTCTCAGCCGGGAAGTGGTAAGCCACACAAGCTCACAGAATGGGACCACCGAGTGTTGAAGCTCAAAGCACGTAAAAATTATCAGTCCTCAGTTGCAACATTCGCTCCCGAGTTTCAAACTGTCTCTGGAAGAAACWTCAGCACAAGAACTGTTCGTCGGGAGCCTAATGAAATTGGTTCCTATTGCAGAGCAGCCACACACAATGCGCAATGCCAAGAATCGTCTGGAGTGGTGTAAAGTTCTCCGCCACTGGAAATTAGTTCTCTGAAGTGATGAATCACGCTTCATCATTTGGCCGTCCAACGGAGGAATCTGGGTTTGGCGGATGTCAGGAGAACGCTACCTGCCCCAATGCATAGTGCCAACTGTAAAGTTAGCGCTAAAGCATACAATGACGTTCTATATTCCATATTAATTCCCCTGACTTTTGAAATTAGATGATCGACGAGCAGGTGTCCACATACACTTGGTCATGTAGTGTACTTTAGAGATCTTTTTGTGAGAATTGACCRTMAWATGTKCTGTATTTTCAGGGCAACAAGAGCCTGTTAACCCAATGGTTGTTGGGGTTGCAGCAGGAACTCTGGGGGCCTTTCTGCTTATCAGCCTGATCAGTGTTTTGATGGTAAAAACTCTTCCTGGCATCAATGCCAAACTTAGTTTATTTATGCTGTATTTGTGCTTTTGCATATGAAAACCTCTCAGTGCATTCAGAGGCCTTTCTAAATGTCTTCCAGGAGGAGAAACTCTAGGCTCCCGATGGACTTGAAAGGACAGACAGTCCACAGGGACAGGTGGGAATAAGGCTACACTTTCAAACATCTACAAAGTGTATCTAAGGAAGTACTGAATTAATGCTGAAACTACCCAAAGCCATGAGTTAACATCACTTTAGAGGAAGTTTAGGGGGAGATGACCAAACTGATTGCAATGCCATCGATAATATAACAGAATAGCTAAGTCTACATGATGGCAGAATGTGTGTTAACATCTACTAGTCACTGTTTATCTTCATCTTTTGTGCTTTTACCAGAATTATTATATCATCTATTTTCAGTTTATATCTATTTAGAAGTTATTGTGTCAATTTTTATGTTGAGTGTTAACAAGAAGAAACAACTGAAACATTTGCACTGAATTTCAATGAAATCGTTTGGTCTTATTGGTCGAACATTTTACATATTTCATTAAATTGATTATATTTAGATTGTGTGTCACTTGCCTACACCCAATATTATATAATTTGAAAAAATTAATATTTTAAGCTGAAAATGTCTGAGTCATAAGTATTCAACCCCTTTTATTTATGGCAAGCCTAAATAATTTCAGAGTAAAGAATTGCTTAACAAGTCACAAGTTGCATGGACTCACTCTGTGTGCAATACTATGTTTTACATGATTTTGAATGACTACCTCATCTCTGTACCCCACACATACAAATATCGTAAGGTCCTCAGTCAGCAGCGCATTTCTAACAGAATTCAACCACAAAGACCAGGGATCTTTTCAAATGCCTCACAAAGAAAGGCACCATTTGTAGATGGGTAAAAAGAAAACAAATCTGACATTGAATATCCCTTTGAGCATGGTGAAGTTATAAATGACACTTATGATGCTGTATCACCCAGTCGCTACAAAGATACAGGTGTCCTTCCTAACTCAGTTGCCGGAGAGGAAATAAACCAATTAAGGATTTCACCAAACCAATCTCCCAGTAAAACACAAGGCCAAATATACAGCGACGTTGTTATCCAAGATGACATTGAATGTTCCTAAGTGGCCTAGTTACAGTTTTGACTTACATCGGCTTGGAAATCTATGTCTAGACTTGAAAATGGCTAGCAATGATGAAACAATCAACTTGACAGAGCTTGAAGAATTTTGAAAATAATGTGCAACTATTGTACAATCCACATGTGAAAAGCTCTGAGGCTTTCCCAAATAGACTCAAAACTGTAATCGCTGCCAAAGGGGATTCTAACATGTATTGATTCAGGGGTGTGAATACTTATATGAATCAGATATTTTTGTATTTAATTTTCCAAAAATCTGCAAAATTTTCTAAAAACACATTTTCACTTTGTTATTATGGGGTATGAAAACCTTCTGATGTCAATGTACAGTATACTTGTATACTAGATGTCGGGAAGATACTGCTAGACATTGGTTCTGAGCTATTGAGGCAGCAGGTAGCCTAGTGGTTAGAGCATTGGGCCAGTAACTGAAAAGTTGCAAGATCAAATCCCGAGTTGACAAGATAAAAATCTGTCTTTTCCCCCCCCGAAGTAAACCCACTGTTCCTCGGCCATCATTGTGAATAAGAATTGTTGTTGTTCATACATAACTGACTTGCCTGGTTAAATAAAAATAAAAATATTACGTAATACCAACTCACATATCTATTGATAGTGAGTGGCAGCCTAAACTGCATGCAGACATGTAATTTTAATACATTTTACCCACATATAGGCAAAGCAGTTAACACAAAACTGAAATGAGAAGGTTAGTCCCTTTTTTGTCAGTCGCACCATATCCCAATCCCCACAATATTGCAGCATCAGCGTAGTGTAATATCCAATAGTCAAAACTTTCTCTCTTCTCTCTCTGAATCATCTGGTCCCTCCGCCTCTCAATTCCTGACCCTGTCCTCCAGAGCCTTCAGCTCTCCCTCCACCTGCTGGGTAAAGTACGTCCTCAGCTCCTGGGTCTCCTTCTCCCAGAAGACCTTGGGCAGGTCGAAGATGGTTTTKTCTAGAAGGGATACAGCTTTTGTCAAAATGTTGTTTCTAGCAAGTTTWGCAGAATTTATGCAGCAGGTTAGAATAATTAACGTATCAGGTTATGATGATTAGATGAAAGTACGGAAAAGGGTTAGGATTAGCTAAAATGCTAAAAGAATACAACTTCAATT
>NW_019945174.1:22454-24102 GCF_002910315.2 Salvelinus sp. IW2-2015
GTGATCAGTAGTGTGTGAGTTCTCACATGGCTTGTCCTGAGAACATGTTTTTTCTCATTGTCCTCTTTATGTCAGGTGAGTCTTHCACACAACAACAACTAGTTATGAATCAGACAGAGGAATAACCACAAGTCATTATATTTCATGGGATGTGCTATATAACTGTGTAGAAAAGTCTACAGTTAATTCCTGATTATTGTATTTTAATTGTCTGGATTCAAACACTCCTGTGAAAAAGTTTTTTGCATATTTTTGATACTGAATGTTATCAGATATTCAATCAAAAGCTGATATTAGATGAATGGAACCTGAGTGAACAAATAAAACAACAATTACATACTTATTTCATTTATTACTAAAACAAAGTTATGCAACACCCAATGCCCCTGTGTGAAAAAGTAATTGCCCCCTTACTCTCAATAACTGGTTGTGTCTCCTTTAGCTGAAATGACTCCAACCAAACACTTCCTGTAGTTGTTGATCAGTCTCTCACGTTGCTGTGGAGGAATTGTGTCCCACTCTCCCATGCAGAACTGATTTAACTCAGCGACATTGGCGGGTTTTCAATCATGAACTGCTCGTTTCAAGTCCTGCCACAATATCTCAATTGGGATTAGGTCTGGACTTTGACTAGGCCATTACAAAACTTTAAATTGGTACTTTTAATACATTTTCATGTAGACTTGATTGTGTGTTTTGGAATGGTGGCACAACCAGTTATTGAGAGTAAGGGGACAATTACTTATTCACACAGGGGATTTGGGTGTTGCATAACTTTGTTAATGAAATAAATTAAATAACTAAAACTATTTGTTTGTTATTTGTAAACTCAAGTTCCCTTTATCTAACAGGTTATGGTTGAAGATCTGATAACATTCAGTAATAAAGAAGCAAAAATAGAGAACCAGAAAGGGGGAAATACTGTTTCATGTCATTGTATGTGCATGTGAATCCGACGTCAGTGTGCGGTTAACAGTATAGCTTCCACCACTGTCCCTGTCACCATACCGGGCTCAAACTAGTGGTCCTCTGCTCACAAACACATGTCACCTCAATCCTTGTGATGTGTATMAAAAATGCTGGAGYGCTGATGCTATGTAACGGCCAATGAGAGACTTTAAATCCASCGGTCTCTATATATGRTACTCCCCAGAAGAAGCAGTCCTCCATAAGAATTAATGGAATTCTACAATATTTCAATAAAATGTTTCAAGGACAAAATTACATGTATTACAAGTATTTTGTTGTAGATGGGACAGAAAAGTTAGTACTCTATAAATAAAATMCTTTAATRTMTTTACATGTTYTTTATTTTATTTGTTATGTTCAGGTCATATAAAAAGCATGAGCTGGAGCACACCCAGAGAAAATKACTTATTGTAGAGGTGCTGACTAAYGGTGAATACACTGTAAKCTATAAAMACAAAGAGAGTTGYACACTCTATCTATATAAACTCCCAGTCATTTATTGGGTAAAACACCAACGTTTCGGYATCACTGTGCCTTCTTCAGGGTAAAGTCATGAATTCTTGAACCAGGTTATGTAGACAAACARTGCAATTAGTGCAACCAATGACAACAGTGAGGGGTGTGTCATAATTATGAGTTTAATTTGAATGAATTGAGTGAAACTGTTAATAGACAATAG
>NW_019945174.1:24692-27038 GCF_002910315.2 Salvelinus sp. IW2-2015
TGGTCAATGTTTTTAAATACCTCCTCTCCTTGGTAGACCAACATGCTCAATGCGTGTGTATATGAGTGTGTATTTGAGGGAGGAGATGGGATGGTTAACTTCAACAAAGTGAGCTGCTACTGGATAGTCAGTGTTCTTACACCTGATTGAGCTGCGGTGTTCAGCTCTGCATTGTTTTAATTGTCTTTTCGTTTGTCCTACGTTGGCTTTTCCACATGAACATGTGATGAGATAGATTACTACCTTTATCTTGCAAGAGATGATACCCCTAACAGGGATTTTTCCACCTGTATGAGAGTGTCTGAAGAAAGATGTTTTTGTAGTGCTATTGCACTGTTAACATGAGCCACATTTGTAGATCCCATTTGGAATGGGTGTCAAGAGTGTCTGAGTGGGCTCAGGGGGCAGGTCAGATCTCACTAAGCTGTCCTCAATATTGGACCATGCTTATAGATCACCAGTGGGGGGTCTTTGAAGAGGTGTGCCATTGTTGTGTCTGATTGCAGAATATGCCAGTGCTTTTTCAGGAATGCTTTCATTTTCTCTGAACACTTGGTGTACTTAGTGCAAAATACTTAGTTTAGTTTTTAGCAATTCCTCTCTTGGATTTTGAGATATTTTCATCATTGCATCATCAATATTTTTTTCCCTGTAGCCTCTTCTTTTTTTCTTCTTTTTTTCTAAGTGTTGCTGTCAAATTCTGACTGTTGGCAACACATTCATTTAACCCTGAATAACTGGCTATATGGTAGACCATTCCTGAGGGGAAGGGGATGCATACTATCCCCACCTAGCAGGGTATTGAGGTCTGTTGGCTTTGTATACAAGTCTGTATGTAATGCATCATTCTCTTTGATGATCCATAAGTCCAGGTAGTTTAATTTTCTCTCAACAGTCTGCATGGTGAATTTGAGATATTCAGAGCTCTCGTTTAGCAGAGTTTGGAATTCATTTAGTTCCTGCTGACTTCCTTCCCAGAGCACAAAGACATCATCTATGTTTATATTCCATAGGAGGATTTTAGAAATAAGGGGGTGTGTCTCTGTTTTGAAGTGAGTGGTTCTTCAAATTGTTCCACATACAGAATTGCATAGTTGCGGTCAAATGGCACATGGCTACACACCGAATTTGAAAACTCTGACTCAAAGATGAATTAGTCATTGGATAATACCAGTTCAGTGAGATACAAGATGCAATCATTGGCTGGAGCAAGGGCAGGGTCTCTCTGTTGAAGGAAGTGTTGCAGGTCACAAAATATAATTTAAAAGTTTGCATTAAGGTGTCTGTAATAGAATATACTTGTCTAAAACGAATATAGAAATTAATAAATGCATTTCTATATCTTCCAACATTTCTTTTACACTGGAGGAGGAGTTACAAGATGGTTATGCAGTTGCCTCCAAACARAGGCCCCTGTCCGTCATCTAGGGCTAATACATATCATTGGATTTTACAGAAAATATATCAGAACCTCCCTGATGTTGTCCTTTATGTTGCAGGTGTTTTGGCCTGTTTTGGCCAACGAGATTTGATCACCACAATGCCAGATAGACTGGATGGACTGACTGGCTCCTGTGTGCAAATCCCATGTTCATTTGATATTCCTGACCAATATAAGTACAAATATAACAGCACAATACTTACCTTTGGAGTGTGGATTAAAGAAAGCCCATACATTGTTGCCCGTCCGGACAATGTGATATTTAACAGTAGTGAGACGGTCAACAGATATCAAGGGAAGATAACTGGAAACATGTCCCAGAAGAACTGCACCACAGTCTTCTTCAATGTTCAAAATGTAACCACCAATTATACTAATAAAATACTTCTTCAGGATGAGAGTCAACCATTCCGTGGCAAACAGACACTGGAAAGTCTGTTAAAATAGTTGTCAGGGGTAAGAGACATTTAACTTTTAAACCACTTTTTTCCCAGTTTATATTCCATTCATCAAAGATAAGAGTAGAACAAGTGGCAGTTTAACTATTAGTGTAAAATATATTATCTACAATAGTATTACAGATTTGCCTTCCAGTCCCATCCTTCACTGACTCAGGTGAGGTGAAGGAAGGGACCCCTGTCAGTTTGAAACTGCTCTGCTGTCTGCTCCTGTCCTGAACACCCCCCTGAGCTGACATGGACTCTCCCACACATTCACACCTTACAACCAACTGCAGGAGAACCAGACCAAACCAAATCAGTTCTCTCCACGTGACCTTCACTCCGTCATACTTCATCATGAGAAGAACATACTTACTGCCGTACCCAGTAGGGGCAAGCAACAAGACAGCTGAACATAACATGATGCTTAACGTTCATGTAGATTTAGTCACCGGTTCCTGTAGA
>NW_019945174.1:28381-51003 GCF_002910315.2 Salvelinus sp. IW2-2015
AGACCAACATGCTCATCGTGTGTATATTTTGAGCAATTAAGGTGTTTTATGAGTGTGTATTCTGTAAGTGGAGGAGAATGGGAAGAGTTTTACATCTTTCTAACAATAAGATAGACGACTATAGCTACTGGATAGTCAGTGTAATATTACATTAACTCACAATTGCATTTTCTATACTGATTGAGCTGCTGTGCTTTCAGCGCAACATTTCTCTGCATATAGTTTTAAATTGTCTTTTCCGTTTGCCTACTCGTGGATTGGTAGGTTCACGTCTCAAACAATGGGAATATATGGTGCTAGAGGATATGAGCTCTCTCAACACATAGCCCCTGTTTATTCTTGGTCCAACTAGGGAGAGTGGAGCTAACTACACTATGCATTGGGATTTTAGGCAGCATAACAGGTAATGAGATATTTCAGTTATCACAACACGCTTGTATTATGAGCAGTGGTTGTTCGGCTGTAGAATAGTTAGTGGCAGTGTTTTGTAGTTGCCCTTGCCACTGTTAGAGATGAGCTCTCATTGTTTATTAGGCCTCGATTTTGCTGCAAGAATGGGCGAGACTTGTCAAGAGTTGATTGACGACGTCACGAATGCTCACGGAGCGGTACGAAGGCTCGAGATGCGTACACTAGATGCTTGTTCCCATGTGTTCATAATGGGTCAGAGAGTGCACCATGATCAGCCTTGATATAGTATGCGCTACAGAGCGCAATGAGTAAGTAGCAGGGTCTTTCTGAGAGGTTGCCATATATATGAGTACAGCACAATTAGCGTTAGCTCTCTGTTAGGATGTGTGCGAATGTGAAAATAAAGACTAGGAATTCTTTCCCCAAAATATTAATCAAACAAATTGGAAATAAGCAATAAGTCCGACTACAAAATAACTTGTTGCACCTCGTTATCGGGGTTTACATTAAATGGATCAAATTCACCCTACGTCAGTATTCGATTTTTGAGGATAGTTTTTACGGATACAATCACTGCTATGCAATATATCCACATCAGTGGAATCTTGTTATATATCTCGATGTACAAAACTCACTGTCTTTTTTTTTCTCTTAGAACACTGTATATCTGCATTTTCACTCAGTAACTTTTCTGTCTAAGTTAGCACAACCATATTCTGACTGTATGGCAACAACATTCATTTAACCTGACTAACTGAATAACTGACTATACATGAGATGTATCCATTCTATAAGTATGGTAAGGGGATGTATATACCCTAGCAGGGTATTGAGGTTCTGAATATTGGCTTTGTATCAGTCCTGTATATGCAATCATTCTCTTTTGATATCCTAAGTCTCAGGTAGTTATTTTCTTCCCCTCACACGTCTGCATGGTGAATGAGATATTCAGAGCTTTTCGTTTTGAGGAGAGTTTTGGAATTCATTTAGTTGCCTGCTGACTTCCTTTCCCCTCAGTAACAAAGACATCATCTAAGATTTATATATCATAGGTATGATTTAAAAAAGATCTCTGTAAATAGAAAGCTGATGGGTTCTTCTACAATTGATTGAGATGTCCACAACATACATCGAGTTCAAGCATAGCTTGCGGCCACTCAAGGATAAGGGCACATCGGTTAATATGGCTACACTATCGTCAGAATTTTGGGGAAAAGCTCTAGACACATCAATATGAAATCCAATTGATACCCCTAATTGAGCTAATTATCGCCAGTTTTAAGTAGTGTCCAGTTACAATACACCAGGAGACAAGGGCAGTGTCTCAATGAGACGTGTCATTCGAGCGTCAAAATCTAATGAAGGTGATAAGGTGAGAATAGAGCATATACTATGGTAGTCTAAAACGAATTAGAATTAATAATGATTTCTATATTCTTTGAAGCAAGTGGACAGTTTAACTATTAGCTCCAAGACAATTAAAATACTATTTATTTAACACTTGACTAAATGTATTACGGCATGTAGCGACGATTATGCCTAGTACAGCAGCCAATCGGCTTACTTTGTCTGCAGTCATTCGCCCTCCAGACAAGCGATGAGCGTGCAAAGTGTGCGTAAGGGACGCATCCTGTCTGTAGGGCTAATTAAGAACATGCATCCTGGGCATGTCGGGGTACTTTTATAGAAAGATATATGCTACATGAATACCACTCGACACACTCCGCAACTGTGTAGTCGATCATCATTGTAGTATTGCCCTAGCTCCCAACACTAGTTTTGGTGTCCCCATTGTCAGCTCTTTGGCCCTTACGAAGAAAGCGGCCTATATCTGGAGCATCGGAGAATCGAGACCAAAACTGGCGAGACCAAAGTCAAGTTATCATCTGGATGATCACTCACGTGGACTCGACGGCTCCTGTTGTGGGCAACACTCCGTCATGACCCATGTTCCTATTCATCATGAGAAGAAACATCACGTTGTTACTGGGCAGTACTATTGATCAATTCCCTGGACCCCAAAAGTAATGAGAGTACAAAAATATAGGACAACACAATAGCCAACGTACAGATCTTGGAAAGCGATGATGGAACATTATAAAAGAAAGTCTTCAATAGCGATTTTTGCGAGTGTTTAATTGCTATTTAGGTCACGTTCCTGTAGAATAGACGGAATATGCTGATATTCTATAACAGTAGTTTCGAGTACGGTTCAACCAGTATTAATCAGGCTAGAGTGAATATAACTTAGATGAAAGCAGTGGGTCCTCATTGAGAAATATGCAGATGCACACACATATTTCTAATTCATATCCATAATGTTCACAGCATCCATTCCTAATTATAAACTAATAAATACTGAGTCTTCGACGCGTGCTCACCTCTTGAGGGAAGAGAGTCAATCATCTCCCACTAACGGACACCTTCGGCGTGCCTCTCCTGCAACATCAGCAGAACATTCGGCGAGTCTTGATTTCAAGTAAATATAGTTGTCTAGGCGTAAGTAAGGGAGGCAATTTTACCCTTTAACCACTTTTTGGGTACCGGCGAATGGTTTAACTACTGAATCCTGCAGCAGTTACATGCATCAACCTCTCCTGTGAGCAACACAACTTGTATGACTTGGATTCCAGATACAAGAGTATAGAGACGGAGATAGGTGGAACAGTTCCAGCACAGGTTAACCCTAATTACTGTACAGAAAGCTACTACCCTCAATTGGACCTCTGTTGGAATATGATTAGTTGAAGGAGCAATTTAGTGCTTAGCCTAGTGCAACAGTCCCAATTGAACATTGAGTCTGGTGCACGGGTCTGGTGGAAGATGCGCAAGGGAGGGACGTTGCAGCTGCCGTGCTGTCATAGAAATTGAAACTAAGCATAAATGCACAATGAGGAAAAAACCCATGTACACGTGCAGCGAGGAGAAACACACAACAGACTGAAGTGAACATAACTCAAAAAAAGAACAACAGTAAAAGGTGCAACACAAAACACCCAAAAAAGAAAGAGAAAAAAAAGAAAGGCTCGTAACAAACAAGCGTAGGCAGGAGGAATCAGCATGGATGGCAGTCAAAACTCTAAATATCAGGTTCAGTAAAGATCCACGGTGACCAGTTCACAATTTCGATCTGGGCGGCCCGCCTCGCCTTGTGGTCTGTTCTTCTTGTGTCTGTTGTTGTTTTTTGTCCTTGTTCGGTCCAAGGGTTACATTGTGTTCCTTCTTCCGTCAATACCTTCATCAATGAAAAAGACATACTTGGTACTGCCGTCCAGTAGGGGCAAGCAACAAGACAGCTGAACATAACATGATGCTTAACGTTTCATGTAAGATTTAGTCACCGGTTCCTGTAGAATAGATCATTCTATCATGTTTTCACTGATATGTAATAGAGTGGTTTTGATGAAAGACTATTCAATATACCATATCCAGCATACATTCTAAATGAAACCCTCTCCCTCAGTCTTCCTCCTAAGGACACCTCGGCTCCATCAGTCCAGCTGATCCAGTATTAGTGGGCAGCTGTGTTAATCTAACCTGCAGCAGTACAGCCAACCCTCCTGTGACAACTTCACCTGGTTCCAATCAGTGAGGTAAACCAGACAGGTAGCATCTGGACAGAGCTTCTCCCTCAATGTGACTGTTGGCGATGGAGGACTGTACTACTTGTGAAGCAAAAATAGTCACGGCTGTGGGAAGTCAAGGTAGTGCAGCTGGCTGTTAAAGGTAGAAGCATTGCATATTCAATATGGCACAACATTAAAATATTATAGATATAGATAGATGTAGAAGAGACATACTTGTTTTGTGAACAGACCAGATAAAGCATGCCTGCTATATGTATATGGTATGATACAGCTGTAGGATCTTAATTTGATCACTATTCTGTTGCTTAGAAGTTATTGCATTGTGGAAACACAGATACACTTTGTGATTTGCATAAATTCACCAGAAATCTGCACTAAAACGTGGTTATATTAATATTGTTGCAATTTTCATGTATCTATTTTGTCCAGCTAATAGCCTCACCACCATGAACAACATTACGGAGGAAACGTTCAAATCCTTTTGCTGCAGGATTATTTTCCTGTAACAATACTGGATAAATTAAGACCTTACATCTGTACTCTACAGTATATGTGTTAAATTGTAATGTTAGACAATGTGCAAAATGTTTCCTCTTTTAGGAACAATGACCATAATATGTGTTTTATTTACAGGGCAAGAAGAGCCTGTTAACCCAAAAGGTTATGAATTGTAGGAAAAACCTTGGGTTGCTTTTCCTTTTCAGCCTGTCGTATCTTTGCATGGTAAAAGAATTCCCAGCTCATGCAAACATATTATCATAGCTGATTGGCTTTTGTATATGAAAACCTAAATGATGTCAAAATACCTTTTATTCTTGTCTTCCAGGAGGAGGAGAACATCTAGACTCCCAGTGGGTTTGACATGACAGACCTTTCAAGGGACAGGTGGGAATGTTGACTCAACTTTTAAAACCCACTAGAATGTGTGTTTAAGGAAGAATTGATGAATACTGTGTTGTGTAACAACTGTAACTATGAAGTCATTATTTCTCTGAAGGTCGGTCCTGACAACTGTTCCTTTCTCTTGTCTCCACAGAACTCCCCGGCTGGACAGTGTGCTCTAACCAGGCAGGGTCGGTAGAGGAACCAGTAAACACCACTTAACAACCTAGATGGTCTTTATGCACAAGTCAATAAAAGAGTGCTTTTATGTATTTGCCAATGGGTTTTACGTCTTTTTAGTACAGTATTGTCATTGTGTATTCATTTTCTATTTATACTTTTGTTACATTTGTAATTGTGTGCTCTTTGATTATCTGCTATTTGTAGAATTTGCTGGAATGAAAAGTGTTTAACTGTTACTATAGTGGTAATACGATGATGTAGGCTACTCTTTATTTAAACAATTTATTTGAGTGATGCGTTCACAGAGCATCTGTTTAATGGTCCAGTATAGAGGACTGCTGAGTTCAACTAGTCTACTGAGGCAGTTTAAGACCATATAAAGTCAATGATGACTGAGGAGAGAAGACAAGTTAGTTGGAGAGACAGTGGTCTGATACAAGACAGGAGTTGGTGCAGTAAGTCTACATGATGGCAGAATGTTGTTAAAATCCACTAGTTACTGTTTCTCTGCATCTTTTGTGCAGTTACCTGAATAACAATATATATATTTTCAGTTATATCTATTTAGAGTTATCGTGTCAGTTTTTATGTTGAGTGTTAAATCAAAGAAACAATTGAGGCTGAATTTAACCTTTCTAGGACGGGTTCCGCTAGCGGAACTCCTCCCACATTCCACTGAAAAGCAAGAAGGCAGAGCGCGAAATTCAAAAAATATTTTTAGAAATATTTAACTTTCACACATTAACAAGCCAATACAGCAAATGAAAGACACACATCTTGTGATTCCAGCCAACATGTCCGATTTTTTAAAATGTTTTACAGGGAAACACAATATATATTTATGTTAGCTCACCAACAAATAGAAAAAAAGCACAGACATTTTTCACAGCACAGGTAGCATGCACAAAATCAACCAAACTAACCTAGAACAACCAAAGAAACCAAGAAACAACTTAATCAGATGACAGTCTTATAACATGTTATACAATAAATCTATGTTTTGTTCGAAAAATTTGCATTTTCAGGTATAAATCATAGTTTACATTGCGGCTACAATCAGAAATTTCACCGAAAGCAGCCAGAATTATTACAGACACCAACGTGACATACCGAAATACTCATCATAAACATTTCTGTAAAATACATGGTGTATAGCAAATTAAAGACAGATTTGTGAATACAGCCAATATTTCAGATTTCTAAGTGTTTTACAGCGAAAACACAATATAGCATTATATTAGTTACTACAATAGCCTACCACACACCGCATTCATTCATCAAGGCACGTTAGCGATAGCAATAGGCACGTTAGCGTAGCGAATAAACCAGCAAAAGATATTACATTTCACTAACCTTCATAAACCTTCCTCAGATGACAGTCCTGTAACATCAGGTTATACACTACACTTATGTTTTGTTCGAAAATTGCATATTTAGAGCTGAAATCCGTGGTTATACAACGTAGCATAACGTAGCATAACGTGCTAACGTAGCATCTTTTTCCCAGATGTGCAGTATTCTATTAGACTCTCACCTATTCTGACCAAATAGCTATTCAAAACATTACAAAAAAATACATGTTGTATAGGAAACGATAGATCCATTTGTCTTAATGCAATCGCAGTGTTAGAATTCTAAAAATATCTTCATTACGACATAAGACTAGTTATGGTAAGGGAATAACCAAAACCTGAGCGAACAGCTACTAGTACACAGCTTCGACAGATATAGAAATAGCATCACAAAATGGTTCCTACTTTGCTGATCTTCTATCAGAATGTTGTACAATGGGTCCTTTGTCAGAACCGTCGTTGTTTTGGATTCAGAACGTTCTTTTTCCCTCTTGAATTAGCAAGCACACTGGCCATGCAGCGCTAAGCTCTCCAACGTCAAACAAAGTCGAACAACGCCAACGCCGAACGTCCCGAATAAAGTTCAATAATCTAATGAAACTATATTGAAAAAACATACTTTAGGATGATATTGTAACATGTATCAAATAAATTCAAAGCCGGAGCTCATATTCGCCCATAACGACAGGTTTCCAGTAGGCAATAACAGGTCCCCCCACGCGCCTTGCAGACAACAGAAAATGGGGGACACTTGTTCCAAGAGGGCTCATTCAACGTCAGACAGAGATAATCAACTCCTTTTTCCTCTCACTTCCTCTTGACATCCAGGGGAAGGTGTTGAGACGTGCACGTATAGTCATACGTATCATGCCCATTTATAGGCAGCGACTTGAACACAGCATCGATTTCAGACTTTCCACTTCCTGGTCACAAAGTGTGCTGCCAAATGAGTTGTGTTTGACCCACAGACAAAATTCAAACGTTTTTAGAAACTAGAGAGTGTTTTCTATCCAATAGTAATAATAATATGCATATTGTACGAGCAAGAATTGAGTACGAGGCCGTTTAAATTTTGAACGATTTTCCCCAAAAGTGAAAACAGCACCCCCTATCCTCAACAGGTTGTTTTTTAATTGCACTGTAATGAAAACCTTTACATTCAATTTCCATGAAATCTTTTGGTCTTACTGGTCCAACATTTCACATATCTCATTAAAATGGATTAAATTGAGATTTTGTGTCACGAGCCTACACACAATTCACCATAATGTGGAATTATTTCAAAAATTACACATTATGGTGTCAAGAAAATTCATGAAAAGCTGAAATATCTCGTGTCAATTGGCGTTCAACCCCTTTTCTATGGCAAGCCTAAATAAGTTCAGGAGTAAAGATTTGCTTAACAAGTCGCATAAGTTGCATGGAATCACTCTGTGTGCAGTACCAGTGTTTAAAATTATTTTTTCAATGACTACCTCATCTCTGTTCCCCACACATACAATTGTCTGTATGTGTGGGGTCAAGCAGCGAATTTCAAATAGATTAAACCACAAAGACTGGGAGCTTTTCCAATGACTCACAAAGAAGGGCACCTGTTGGTAGATGGGTAAAAAGAGCATGGCGAAGATATTAATTACAGTTTGGATGGTTTTTCAATACACCCAATCACTACAAAGGTACAGGCGTCCTTCCTAAATCAGTCGCCGGAGAGGAAGGAAACCGCTCAGGGATTTCAACCACAGGAGGTAGGTGGTACCTTAATTGGGGAGAACATACTCAAGGTAATAGCTGGAGCAGAACAGGTGGAATGGTACCAAATACATCCAACACGTTTTCCATGTGTTTGATTCTATTCCATTTGCTCCGTTCCAGACATTATTATGAGTTGTCTTCCTCTCAGCAGCCTCCACTGATTTCACCATGATACCAGTGGTGACTTTAAAAGAGTTACATAGTTTAATGGCTGTGATAGGAGAAAACTGAGGATAGATCAACAACATTGTACTTACTCCATAATGCAAATCTAAATGACAAGGTGAGAAGAAGGAAACATGTCAGAATAAAAATATTACAAAACATGCATTCTGTTTGCAATAAGGCACTAAAGTAAAACTGCAAAACATTTGGCAAAGAAATTCACTCTATGTCCAACACAACATGTCAGTGAATACCTCTCTTCATATTTTCAAGGATGGTGCTGGCTGCAATATGGTATGGGTATGCTTGTCATCAAGTGATTTAGGATAAAATAAATAGAATAGAGCCAAGCACAGGCAAAACTCTAGAGAAAAACCTGGTTCAGTCTGATTTTCAAAAGACATTTGGACACAAATTCACCTTTCAGAAGGACAATAACCTAAAACAAAAAGCCAAATATACACCAGAGTTGCTTACTATGACAATATTGAATGTTCCTACGTGTCAGTTTTGATCGGCTTGAAAATCTATGGCAAGACTTGAAAATGGCTGTCTAGCAATGATCAACAACCAATTTGAAAACCAATTTGAAAGAGCTTGATTCATTTTTTTAATGAATAATGTGCAAATTCCAGGTGTGCAAAGCTCTTATAGACTTAAAAAAAACTTTATTTAACCAGGGAAGTCAGTTAAGAACAATTTCTTCTTTTCAATGACAGCCTAGGAACAGTGGCAGAGGTAGAACAACAGATTTTTCCCTTGTCAGTTCAGGGATTCGATCTTTCAACACTTACAGTTACTAGTCCAATGCTCTAACCACTAGGCTACCTGACTTACCAAGATAGACTCATAGCTGTCATCGCTGCCAGAGGTGATTCTAACATGCATTGACTCAGGGGTGTGAACACTTATGTAAATAAGTTACTTTGTTATTATGGGTTTTTGTGTGTAAATGGATTAGAAAACAAATCTATTTCATCATTTTTTAAATTCAGGCATTAACACAACAAATGTGGAATAAGTCAAGGGGTATGAATACTTTCTGAAGGCGCTGAGTGCACCAGACATTAGGAACACCTTCCTAATATTAAGTTTCACCCACTTTTGTCTTCACAACAGCCTCAAATCATCAGGGAAAGGACTCTACAAGGTGTCGAAAGCATTCCACAGGGAAGCTGGTCCGTGTTGACTCCAATGCTTCCCACAGTTGTGACAAGTTGACTGGATGTGTTTGGGTGGTGGACCATTCTTCATACACACTGGAAACTGTTAAATGTGAAAAAACCCAGTGGTGTTGTAGTTCTTGAAACCAGTGCGCCTGGAACCTAATACGACACCTCGTTCAAAGAGACTTACATTTTTGTCTTGCCCAAACACCATCTAAATGGCACACATACACAATCCATGTCTCAATTGACTCAATGCTTAACCTCTAACGAGCCTCTACCCCGGGTCCGGGAGCACCCCCCACCCCCCCACACACTGATTAGCATACCTAGCATAGCTTCACAAGTAGATAGTAGCATCTAAATATCATTAAATCACAAGTCCAAGACACCAGATGAAGAACCAGATCTTGTGATAAAGCCACCATTTCAGATTTTTAAAATGTTTTACAGGGAAGAACAAAATATGTAATCTATTAGCTAAACACGTTAGCAAAATACACCACTATTCTAACTCCATCAGTTTCTTACTCCTTCAGGTGCTATCACCAATTCGGCTCAACTAAGATATTGATATCCACTAACCAAGAAAACCTCTTCAGATGACAGTCTGATAACATATTCATGGTATAGGATAGTTTTTGTTAGAAAAAGTGCATATTTCAGGTAGAAATCACAGTTTACAATTGCACCGACCATCGCAAATCGACTAGAATTACTAGATAGAGCACGTGTATGACCAATTTACTCATCATAAAAAATTTCATAAAAATAGACAAAGCATAGCAATGGAAAGACCAGTTCTTGTGATTTCAGACCATATTCAGATTTTCTAAGCGTTTTTCAGCGAAAACACAATAAATCGATAAGTTAGCATACCACATGTGCAAACGTTACCAGAGCATCGATTCCAGCCAAAGAGCGCTATAACGTAATCACCGCAAAATATATTAATTTTTTCATAACCTTCTCAGAATTTCCGATGACACTCCTGTAACATCATTTTACAATATACATATACATTTGTTCGAAAAGTGCATATTTAGCCATACAAAACCGTGGTTACACAATAAAAATACTAGGAAATCAAGCCTCAATATGTCTGACGTCATCTATCAGAGTGATCTAGTTTAATTGAAAGCTAATCATATATTTGACTAAAAAATACAGGGTTGACAGCATCGAAAGACAAATTAGTTCTTAATGCAACCGCTGATTTACATTTTTAAAATTATCCTTACTTTTCATACAGGGTTGGCCAAGTGAAGCTATACCAAACAAAATGGCGAAATATGCGTTTAAAATTTTCGACAGAAACACGATTTATCATATTAAATATTGCTTACTTTGAGCTGTTCTTCCATCAGATTTTTGGCAATGTATCCTTTCTATGTTATAAACGTCTTTTGGTCGATAGATGTCCTCTGTCCTTCGAAATGTCCACCACCAACGACCGACACCTAAAACGTGTCCAAACTTTCAGAGTGCACACAAAGAAATTCCTCAAAATCGCACTAAACGGATATAAATTGCTTAAAACGGTTCAAATTAAATACATTATGATGTTTTTAACAACTATAACGACTGAAAAATGACCGGAGAAATATTGGGCGGTAGAAAACGATTGGAACGAGGCAGGTCCGAGTCCTTTACGCTTCAAGGCGCACAATGAGAAGGGGGGTCTCTGTACATTTTCGTCTTTTATAATGGCTGTGAACGTCCCATCGATTTTCATTGAAAACGTGATGAGTACAGACACCCAGAGGAAGACGTAGGCAGTGTGTCGGTTCTTCATAGCATTCATGTCGCCTTAAAAACAGACCCAGATCGAGGTAAAATGTCTGAAATCTGAACCCTGTCATGAAAAGTGCTGTAGAAATTGTTCTGTACCACTCAGAGACAAAATTCCAACTTCTTAGAAACTAGAAGTGTTTTCTATCCAAAATAACAATATATCTGCATATTGTACGATCAAGAATTTAGCACGAGGCAGTTTAATTTGGAGACACAAATATGCTAATGCGGAACAGCACCCCCTATAGTTGCAAGAAGTTAATAATCCTCCTTTAACCTGTCTCCTCCCCTTCATCTACACTGATTGAAGTGGATTTAACAAGTGACATCAATAAGGGATCATAGCTTTAACCGGGATGATGGCGCCGGAGGGGATGGCCGCCGTTTTACAGGCTCCTAACCAACTGTGTTATTTTGTGTGTTTTCTCGCATTGTTTGTAACTTATTTTATACATAATGTTGCTGCTACCGTCTCTTATGACCGAAAAGAGCTTCTTGATATCAGAACAGCGATTACTCACTTTGAACTGGACAAAGATTTTTTCTTTAATGAGTCCGGAGCGAAGGATATACTGCTTTTTCATGACCAGGCCCAAATCCCTGTCATTCACGTGAAGAAAATATGGAAATACAGGGGGCAGAGATCGGGGTTCCTTGTGAGAATTCATCGCAGAGTGGGTAACCCGGCCTCTACCATACGTTCTGTTGGCCAATGTCAATCACTGGAGAATAAACTGGATGAGCTCCGTTCAAGACTATCCCACCAACAGGACATTAAAACTGTACTGTCTTATGTTTCATAGAGTCGTGTCTGAACGACGACATGATAATATACAGTAGGCTGGTTTTTCCATACATCGACAAGACAGAACAGCTGCCTCCGGTAAGACAACTGATGGCGGTCTGTGTCTGTTTGTCAATAACAGCTGGTGCGCAAAATCATATATTAAGGAAGTCTCAAGGTTTTGCTCTACTGAAGTAGATTATCTCGAGCTGTAGACCACACTATTTACCAAGAGAGTTTTCATCTATATTTATCATAGCTGTCCCTTTACCACCACAAACCGATGCTGGCACTAAGACCGTACTCAACGAGTACTAATAAAGCCATAAGCAAACAAGAAAATGCTCATCCAGAGGCGGAGCTCCAAGAGGCCAGTGACTTTAATGCAGGGAGACTTCAATCTGTTTTACCTCATTTCCACCAGCATGTTACATGTGCAACCAGAGGGGAAAAAACTCTAGACCACCTTTACACCACACACAGAGATAAGTAAAAGCTCTCCCTCACCCTCCATTTTGCAAATCTGACCACAATTATATCCTCCTGATTCCTGCTTACAAGCAAAAACTAAAGCAGGAAGTACAAGTGACTCGCTCAATACGGAAGTGGTCAGATGACGCAGATGCTAAGCTATAGGACTGTTTTCGCTATGCCATCAGATGAACCATCAAATACAGGACTAAGGACTATACAGGACTATACAGGACTAAGATTGAATCCAACTACATCAGGGCTTGCAAACTATTACGGACTACAAAGGGAAGCCTACCGGATTACCTAAATTACTTCTATGCGCGCCTCGAGGCAAGAAACACTGAAGCTTGCATGAGAGCACCAGCTGTTCCGGACGACTGTGTGATCACGCTCGCCGTAGCCGATGTGAGTAAGACCTTAAAACAGATTACCATTCACAAGGCCGCAGGTCCAGACGGATTACCAGGATGTGTCCTCCGAGCATGTCCTCTGACCAACTGGCAAGTATCTTCACTGACATTTTCAACCTGTCCTTGGCCGAGTCTGTAATACCTACATGTTTCAAGCAGACCCTCATATTCCCTGTGCCCAATAACACCAAGGTAACCTGCCTAAATGACCCATAGTACTCATGTCTGTAGCCAGGCTGGTCATAGCTCACATCAACACCATCATCCCAGAAACACTAGATCCACTCCAATTTGCATAACGCCCCAACAGATCCACAGATCTCTATTGCACTCCACACTGCCCTTTCCCACTTGGACAAGAGGAACACCTACGTGAGAATGCTGTTCATTGACTACAGCTCAGAGTTCAACATCATAGTTCCCTCAAAGCTCATCAATAAGCTAAGGACCTTGGGACTTAAACACCTCCCTCTGCAACTGGATCCTAGACTTCCTGATGGGCCACACGCCAGGTGGTAAGGGTAGGCAACAACACATCTGCCTCTCTGATACTCAACACGGGGCTCCCTCAGGGGTGCGTGCTTAGTCAGCTCCTGTACTCCCTGTTCACCCATGATCGCGTGGTCAAGCACGACTCCAACACAATCATTAGCTTTGCAGACGACACAACAGGGCCTGATCACCAACAAAAATGAGACAGCCTATAGGAAGGAGGTCAGAAATCTGGCAGGGTGGTTCCAGGACAATAACCTTTCACTCTAAGTGATCAAGACAAAGGAGATGATCTTGGACTACAGGAAAAGGAGGGCCGAGCATGCCCCCATTCTCATCGATGGGGCTGAGGTGGGGCAGGTTGAGAGCTTCAAGCTCCTTGGTGTCCACATCACCAACAAACTATCATTGTCCAAACACACCAAGACAGTCGTGAAGAGGGCATGACAGCACCTATACATCCCTCAGGAGACTGAAAAGATTTGGCATGGATCCTCAGATCCTCAAAAAGTTATACAGCTGCACAATCGAGAGCATCCTGACTGGTTGCAACACCGCCTGGTATGGCAACTGCTCGGCCTCCGACCGCAAGGCCCTACAGGGGGTAGTGCTTACGGCCCAAGCTTCCAGCCATTAAGGACCTCTATACCAGGGGGTGTCAGAGGAAGGCCCTAAATATTTTTTATTTATAATATTTGTTTCCTTTATTTTTTTATTTTTTCTCCACAATTTCATGCTATCCAATTGGTAGTTACAATCTTGTCTCATGACAAGGTGCTGTGCATCCTTCAAAACACAACCCAACCAATGGCCAACAATGCCCGCTTAACCTGGAAGCCAGCCACACCAATGTATCGAAGGAAACACCATACATCTGGCGACCGTGTCAGCATGTATGCACCCAGCCCGCCACAGGAGTCGGTAGAGCGCGATGTGACAAGGACATCCCTGCCGGCCAAACCCTCCTCTAACCCGGACGACGCTGGGCCAATTGTGCGCCGCCCAATCGGTCTCCCAGTCACGACCAGGTGCGACAGAGCCTGGACTTGAACCAATAGCACAGCTAGCACTGTGATGCAGTGCCTTAGACCACTGTGCCACTCAGGAGAACACCAAAAGGCTTCTAAACAGCTTCTACCGCCATAAGACTGCTGAACAGCTGATCAAATGACTAGCTGGACTATTTGCATTGACCCCCTGTTAGGAATTTTGTTAATAAATAGTTAAAACAAATTCTAGCTTTAGATAAAAATATAACAAATTGAACTCTGCATGCCTGGTGAAAAGAGATTTGTGTTGTGGGTTATAAAGTAAGCAGAAAGGGTCATTAAACTCTGGTTGAACTGACCCAACTTAGCCCTGAGATGTTTAGATAAGGCTGTGGGTCACTTTTTAGGTCTTTCATTATCTTGAGTTGTCTGCTAAAGTGGTAATCAATTATAGTGAGCCTTCAGGATAAATGATTATATGGTGTTTCATGTGAGTGCCCTGTGAGGTTAGAATGAACTTTTGAACCTGTTTTCTATTTGTCAGGGCAATGAGACTCATTCTGTAACCTATGACGTCATATCTTGTATATAAGTCTGTGTTTATGATCAAATGGGAGCWTGCTCCGAGAATAAACACTATTATMTAATTTTAATATGACTGTATCCTGTCTATTTTATGTTAATAAGTATCTTACAAATTCTTATAAATAGACAGATTGAATTTAATTAATGAGTATATTGTAGGAATTATTTAATTCCACTAACAATTGGTCCTTCGAGTGGATTTCCAAACTTTGCCTCTGTCATCCGAAGATATTAGCCGAAAACCGTGCACGGGCGGGTCAAGACCCGTTAGTTAAAGTCCTGGCCTCTGAATTGAGGTTAAACAACAGGCCGGTATTTATATATCTGAGGTAGACAGAGACGGTAACGGAATCAAACCGGCATTGCTTTTCCCAGTCTGCAAGACGAAGGTAAATAGAAATAGCACTTTATTCTCGAATGTGGGGGGTATGATGTAAGTTATCTTTGATTTTAAAATTCTAAACGTGTTTAGCATTTATCAATAATAGTAGCTTCGGATATTCAAACAGATTTGTGGTTACTTGTATGACCGAAATACAAGATGGAATGGATGAAAAGGTCCGAAAAGACCTTGTGTAGGTGCATTACCATAACTAAAAATAATGAACTTAATGATCCGGGCCTTGCTAGCTGTGAGGATTATTAAGGGTTGGGATATAGTAAGTGTTTGTTAGGACGGTGTTTTGTACAAATAGGACAGCCATTAATTCAAAAGACATACCTAAATGAAGTTTTAACCTAAAACAGGTGAGGATCAATTCGGTTTGGTGAGAAGGCAGGGTAATCCTAGGCGAACGGAATAACTGAACTTATTAATTACTGAAGATATTAATATCCAAAAGAGTGGGAGGGAAACTTAATATAGCGAAGTGAGATTGGATAAATACAAACAGAGTTTGACCAGGGAGTGTGTCCCCTGGGGTAATAACTGATAGTTTAAAGTGGAGATCTAATGTCCGAATGCGATAACAACGCTATAGATAAAGTTTCCAAGGAGAGAATCATATAAATTCATACAGATAGATTATAACTTGGGTAATGTAAAACGCACATAAAATAGAAATATTACACCTAAATTGTGAGAGCGGTAGGAAGTAGTAACACACACATAGAGAATAAATAAATAAATAGAAAGACATAGATAGGTGATAATACCATAACTACTAGTAAAGGCAAGGATTTATCAAAAATGGGTAGTAAAATCCTCCAAGGAGGTCCGGTATTAACGGGAGATGTTGATGATTCGTTATTAGAGAAATGAGACCAAGTCAAGACGCTGGACAGGGTGGATCGGTATATAGTAAGACGTTTATTCGGATGTAAAGATATCTGAGGCCAAAGCGTGCACGGACTCGTTTTCATTTTAGCTCAGAAGGAACTATCAGGAGCGAGTCCCGAAACATATTGTGCAGTATATTTTAATAAGTGATGACGTAGGGAGATTCTGGTAGTTCGTGCTCCTGATTGGTCGTTGTAAGTGGAGGCCCGTCCCCTCCACGCTGGTATACCCATGCTCATTGGCTTTTGGCACTGTTTTTGTCTTTGGAAACCCAGCCTGAAACAAGGGTGTGTGTGGTGGGGTTGTGTTGTGCATGTGCGTGTGCCGTGTGCGTGCTCGTATAATGGCATTCGTGCCTTATCAGTGGTCATAAAAGGTCTGAGTCAGCCATCCCTCCCTGCGTGTGGGAGTGAGGTTTAGTACTCTGTTACGGGCAGAACGTGTTTAACTGTGGGGGTGTAGCCAGATGTTTGCAACAAAGTCTGCTTTAATAGGAAGGCATTATAAACAGTATTATAGCTATGTGTTAAGGTCAATGAAGACAAGCATTTCTTACAAATCCCCCTCTTCACGTCTTAAAAGACGTGAAACCACAGTAAAATTTGTCAGTGAAGCAAATTTTTTAATTCCTCCTCTTCACGTCTCACCAGAGACGTAAATAGTAAACATAGTAATGCAAACCGGGTGAAAATTTGTTCGTAGACAAATTTTTTTATTCCCCTTTCACGTCTCCCAGAGACGTGACAATAGTAAACTATAGTAATGCAAACCGGGGAACATTTGTCAGTAACATTTTAATTCCCCCTCTTCAAGTCTCACCAGAAGACGTGACCAATAGTCCAAAATAGTAATGCAAACCGGGGAAAATTTGTCAGTCAGACAAATTTTTAATTTCCGCCTCTTCACGTCTTCACAGGGCGTGACAATAAGTAAAACATAGTAATGCAAACCGGGGAAAATTTGTCAGTGTAGACCCACATTTTTATTATCCCGCCTCTTCACGTCTCACGCAGAGACGTGACAATAGTAGAACCATCTAGCCATCACTAGTCATCAAATTGATACTCAGGCTCAGCTTCCTCAAATAGCAAGGAGTGGTACATCTGACCCCTATCGACCTTTTGGTCATTAGCAGAGGTATGACTCTAGGTAATCAGAGTGCGAGCCGCATGGAAGCAACAGCAACCCCAAAGGGTTAGGATAGCCACAAAAACAGAACGGACACTAGGACAGAGAGATCCAGGGTCTTGTAGTTTACCAACGCATCCATACAGGAGTTCCACATAGTAGTGAATCTGCAAACCTACCAGGCAGTGATGTATTATCTTTCTCAATTAAGCGTGCGAAGACCCTCTGGCGAGGTAGACTACATCATTTCGCTGTATTATTGGGAAGAAAGTTAGCAACATTGCTCCCCAAACTATGGCACAAACACCTCCGCGTGTCAGCAACAACATATCTACCAACGATTCTATTCTGAAATGCGCATCCAGGGACGGTACTGCCAATTGGCCATGGACCGCCTCGTAAGAAGGCCTTGTGTGAGTTCCAAAAATTCACACATTATTCAAATCACAACAAAAGAGAAAATAATGTATTAAACATCCTCCAGGTCCACCCTCTATGACCAATCTGTACAGGTGGGCTCGTCGCCACCCGGGAACTTCAACCTTCACAACCAGGGAGGCAACAAACACTCGAATTATTTATTCATTCGTACAACACGTCAACGATCAGAGAAACCAAAGGGATCCCTCGTCAGCCCACTCTCCGCGAAGCTTGGATTCGTTATCTACCACCTGCTACTTCAAAGCATGGCGCATCAAGCAGCGGTCAATCAAATACCATGGTCGCTTTGCCACATCTGTAACAGACTTCTTCTCAAACAAGGTATGAATACAGGCAAGCACAACGCAAATGAAGCATAAGAAAAACATACACTAGAGTCAGAATCCAGTTAAGCCATCATCTGCAAGTGTAACTTACCAAACCAAACACCCAGCCAGGGGAACAGTCCACTCTCCTCCACGCCTGCAAGTACCCTTTCATTCTCGCACCGATAACCTTGCCAACCCACTCCCAGGAAAAACTTTGAAATGCTCCCATCCGACTATGTATTGTTTAGGACAAGACGTGCAACACTGAGTTCTCCAATCATTTTACGCATACACCTCCCTGTTTGGCCAGATCATGTCCAGTTCTAGTCCTATTTGTCTACTGGTTTGAGAGGTAAGTGGCAAGGTCAAATCGTTCCAGACGCATCAGCATCCGAGTAAGGTGCTGTGTGGGTGTAGTTAACCTCGATAAACGAGCCTCTACCCGCGGGTCCGGGAGCACCCCCCATCCCAACACACTGTAGTGCAGTAGCTACATAAGTTCAACAATAGATAGTAGCATCTAAATATCCATTAAAATCACAGAGTCCAAGACACCAAATGAAAGATAGTACGATTTGTGAATAAAGCCACATTTCAGATTTTTGGAAAATGAATTTTTACAGGGAAAGTACAAAATGATGTATAATCTATTAGCTACAGTTACAAAAATACACCACTATTTATAACTCCATCAGTTTTCTTACTCCTTGCAGGTGCTATCAAATTCGGCTCAACTAGATATTCGATATCAACTTAACCAAGAATAAAACCTCTTTCAAGATACAGTCCTGATAACATATTCATGGGTAATAATGTTTTTGTTAGAAACAAAGTGCATATTTCAGGTAGAAATCACAGTTTACAATTGCACCGACCAATCGCAAATCGACTAGAATGTACTAGAAGAGCAACTGTATGACATTTACTCATCATAAAACATTTCATAAAATAGACACAAGCATAGCAATGGAAAGACCAGTTCTTGTATTTCAGACCCTATTCTCAGATTTCTACAGCGTTTTTTCACGCGAACAACACAATAACATCGATAAGTTAGCAATACCACAGTGTGCAAACTGTTACCATGAAGGCATGATTCCACCAAAGAGCGATATAAACGTAAATCACCGCCAAAATATTTAATGATTTTTCACTAACCTTCTCAAGAATTTCTTCCGATGACACTCCTGTAACATCATTTTCCAATATACATATACAAGTTTGTTTCGAAAAGGTGCATATTTAGCCAACAAAACCAGTGTTACACCAAATAAAAATATAGGAAAATCAAGCTCACTATGTCTGAACGTCATCTATCAGAGTGATTCTAGTTTTAATTGAAGCTAATCATAAATACTTGACTAAAAAATACAGGGTTACAGGAATCGAAAGAAAATTAGTTCTTCAATGGCAACCGCTGATTTAACCATTTTTAAAATTATCCTTTTACTTTCAAATACCAGGGTTCGCCCAAGGTGAAGCTATACCAAACAAATGGCGAACATATGCGTTTAAAATATTTAGACAGCCAAACGATTTATCATATTAAATATTGCTTACTTTGAGCTGTTCCTTTCCATCAGATTCTTGGGCAATCCGTATCCTTTCTATGTTTAAACGTCCTTTTTGTCGATAGAATGTCTCTGTCCTTCGAAATGTCACCACCAACGACCGACACCCACCAAAACGTGTCGCAACAGTTTTCAAGAGTGCACAAACAAATAAATTCCTCCAAAATCGCACTAACGGATATAATTGCTATAAAACGGTTCAAATTAACTACATTATGATGTTTTTAACACTAATATAACGTTACTGGAAACAATGACCGGAGAAATATTGCTGGTTTAGACAACGATTTGGAACGAGGCCAAGTCCGATGGCCTTCACGCTTCAGGCGCACGACGAGAAAGGGCGGACCTATACATTTTGGTCTTTTATAATGGCTGTGAATGTCCCATCGAATTTCATTCCAAACGTGATGACGTACAGACACCCAGAGGAATAGACGTAGGCAGTGTCCGTTTCTTCATGCATTCACTGTCCGCCTTAAAAAACAGACTCCAGATCAGAGGTAAAAATTTCTGAAATCTGAAACCCTGTCATGAAAAGTGCTGTAGAAATTGGTTTCTGTACCACTCAGCGACAAAATTCCAACTTCTATAGAAACTAGAAGTGTGTTTTTTCCTATCCCAATAATAACATAATAATGCATATTGTCGATCAAGAATTTAGCTACGAGGCAGTTTAAATTTGGAGAACACAAATATGCTTAAATGCGGACCAGCACCCCCTATTAGTTACAAGAAGTTAACAAATCATTGTTGATTCTAGTAGAATATAATTGATCCAGGCATCTGCTTAGCATCAACAATAGCTGGGCCAATAATGGGCAATAAATTGCCACAGGCCATCATTCCTGTTTTAAATGTCTGGAATTCGTGGGGACACCTATTGGGACCCCAACAGGTTTTTGGTGTGGATGGTTATCTGTTACTCTCGGACCAAGGAGCGTCACGTTTCTGCGTCTCCTGGGTTGGTCCCCGAGCCTTTGTGTCATGTGGGCAGATCCCAGGAGGTGGTTAGCTGCAACCTCAATTATAGTCAATGGTGTTATCAGACTGCCAAAGCACATGTGCCCTGACAATCTCCTTTCAAAATGTGGGGTCAACGCCTGGCAGGTCAACATCAGCCATACATCAGCAACACCTTTCTAGTTCAATAGTGACATTAGTGATGCAGGCAGTAAGTAGGGAGCCTCCATACGTCCTTACCCCTACCTTTACAGTGATACAGCTGTAATATCCCCATATGCCTAACTCCCCACGTACCTTCTGAGGGAAGGGACTTCTGGGAACACAAGACTCCAGAGTTTTACACAAGGGTTGAATTTGGCTTAAACTTTCCAAAAATGCTTCATCCAACCTTCCCATTACTTAGGCAAATGGGTGAGCAGCCAGAATAGGTCTGGCATGTCCAATATGACACAGTCCTTTCTATTAAAGTGTTTTGTAGGCCAACCACATATTCTCCCTTTCCTCATAACCAGTTTCAGTCCCCAATTGGTCACTATCTGAGATTGTCTTTTAACATTTATTACCTGTACAGATTGGAGAGCTTAGGTGGATGGCGTGGGACTTGGTTTGAAGTGGTGGAGGAAGGCGGCTGAAAACCTGGTCCGTTGGTAACTGGTGGTGGTTCTGGCACGCACTGTGATGGTAACATCCCCATCGTATCCTAATCAGACAGCTCAGGACTACAAGCAGTCCTGTAAACCCACCTCTCCAAAGAACACATCATCGCCAGAGATTTTCAGCACACTTTCACTTCTATGAACGTACACAGTGTTGAGAGGTGGGGTCAGGGATTTCTTTCATTAAGGATTTGATCCCCGAGCTCTTTAGCACGGTTCTTCTGCCTTAACTCTGTGATCATTCGGCAGTGTCAGTGTGTCCACCCTCCAAGTGGCGATATGCCCCGGTCGAGTGAATCACTTCTCCTTTAATTCACCTGTAACGCATAAAATCCTGGACATACAGGTTTGGCTAACAAACAAGTTTTCATGTTCTATCTGATTATATATTTAACTTCTATGGCCTATTGTTAGCTAGAAGTTTAATTTTAAATTAAGTTTTATTCTCCAATAGGCCCCATCTATCCTAGACCGCAATGTTACCCTTAACCTACTCTTAATATGACTTAGGTAAGATTAGTAAAATATTCTTAATATTTAATGCTTATGTATTTTTCTGTCCCTATAGGCCTTAAAATATTCCTGTTCAAACCTCAATGTATCATATCTTCCCCATTTATTATCGATGACAAATGGGATTTTTTCTGTTGTATTACCAAATCAATAACAGCCCATTTCAAAAAAAACCCCCCGTTTCCCCCAAAAATAAAAGCCAATGTTAAAAAACAGAAACCTGACTGCCTTCTGTGGTTAAAACACAATTATGGTCAAGAGTTATAAACTCTATTATAAATCAATTTACCTCAAAATTAAGTATCCCAAATGACCACAATTTCATTATCCTCATACATCCCCGTGGGTGATCAAAAACCAAGGAAAATGCAATGAAAACAGGTCAAAAGGTTTACATCAACCTCCTACATTCGTGTTTCCATACCCATGTCTAGACATACTAAAGAACCCTTTATCTTAAAACAATCCCTTGTCTAAATAAACTCAGAAAATAATCCTCCTAATATATATATACAGTGTACTCCTTTTAAAGATATCTTATCTCTGGGACCACGGAAACCTAACCCAAACGTTTACTACAAAAACAAATTATGTCACCAGCATTCAACCAGGCTCCCGTCGGCTTGGGAAGCGTTGGAGTGCTGCAAATACTGCGCCATGCTTCTGTCCATTCTCTGCACAGCTTCTCGCACCAGCTCTATTCAACCTTCTTCATTTGAGCCATATTAGGTTTT